>NC_056738.1:15383301-15450801 GCF_019279795.1 Protopterus annectens | reverse complement strand
TTCCTAGATGAGAGCCTAATCCTGTAGCACTTTAGTTGCTTATTCTGTTTCTTGTACGATTTACGTATTTTACATCCAGAAATAACTGTTTTAGGCAACTGTTACATGAAATATGGTACATAGTTATTTCCTACAATCACAGGACATTTGCCATTGTAACATTCTTGGTCAGGACACACCTACCCAAACAGTGACTGTCAGGAGGTACCCTGCTTACGTCAGCGCCTTAATCACCCTATTTCTAGGTGCCACTATGTGACTGTGTGCAATATATTCTCTTGATAATTCATGTGGGGAGACGTGCATCACGGGCAGGTGTTTGATCCTGGGTAGTAGGTTCTGGATGACCATCTAGAGGCTGAAAAGTCTCGTGAACCACTACTGCACATACAACTTGTGCCCAGATGTCTACAGGACTGGACATCGCATCGTGAGACCAAGTCTGATGTTTACACAGGATACTTATCCCGTGAGGGATATCAAAAAATTGAACAAGCCAATTACCGTCCATTCTTTTGGATTTACGAAAATGTGTTAGGGTTTTACATGCAAGGGATACATAGTTTGCAATCCTGGCACTGCCTAGGGTGACACTGCCTACTACATATGGGTAATGGTCACTATGTGTAGATATGGCTGCGCCAAGCTAGTAGCCCGAGCATGGCTGGATTTGATGGACGTTCAGGAATGGGGGCGGGTTGTGTGCTGTAGAGGGGATGATGGGTATTCAATTATGCATCCAGGTGTGTTGCATTTGGATGGGCCAGTTCCGTCCAGACCATTCTGTGGGTATGTGCCGGTGACGTTTCTGTACATGTGTATTGCACATTTTAATATTCATATGTTTGTGTGATTGTGTTCTACAGTTTGGCCTGTCAGGTTGTATTGCGGATGTGTATGCTTGTTCTTTGTGTTTCTTGCTGATTCACCCACTGCTCCCTCATACACCTCCAGTTCACCTATTGTGCATCCAACACAGTCTCGCCTTTGTGGATTATACCATTACCCATCCCCCACACCCACATATTTCTGACACTCCATCCATCCCTTCTTTGGTTGATGGCCCATGGCACGGTCAAGGGAACACATTGCATACACTACATATGTCAGATGCCTCTATGGTTGTGAGGACTACCTTGGCATTTTTCACCTTCCACATGCTGTACATCACACACATAGGTACACGCAAATACTTATCTTTCATGACATGGTAGGTACACCCGGGTAATACCCGTTCAACTTTGACACATCCTGACAAGAACGGCTTGGACCGCATATGGGCGGATTTTGGCCGAATGCTCTGACCATTGGTAGGGTTGCCACCTTTTCATATGGCCAGGATGGGATATATTCCGGACACAAATCAGATTCTACAGGACAACACATACCCACGGTCAGTACTACGGATAATAATTTTGTTTTATGCTTACATGTTAGCTTATTGTTGTAGCAGTTTATATGCTCCTTCTGTTTCGTTTACTTGCTTATTCTATTTCTTGTAACATGTGGTATGTTACATACGGAAATAACTATTGTATGTGACTATTACATGCAATGTGGGACATAATTATGTCATACGGTCGCAGGATATTTTACATTTATAATGGTTTTGGTATGGTCACAACTGCCCAGCTGTGTACTATCCCTCACAATGTGGGACAGGTGGTAACCCTGACCATTGGGCTACACGTAGCTATGGGCGGCGCGCTAACATGATGCATTTCACTTTCACTTGGTATAACTATCTACACTGCATTAGAATACGGGCACACGGTTTTAAATGTCATTTGTTCGAGGGATGGAGACTCGATATTCACTAACGTGCATTTGTGTTTGCTTCTTAATTTTGTGTTTGCAAGAACTGTCTTTCATGCTTTGCATATGTTTCAGTATCCACGGACACTGACAGGTGTGATTTCTATTGCAGGCAGATTGTAATATTCCAGCATGTTAGGTTGCACGTCAACAGCTGACATTTCTACGCCTCCGTGCGGCACTTCGACATGCCCCATGCACTCGCGCTCATTTCCTATGCACGTGGCTGTGGCGGCAGCACGCCTTCATTAATATGCATATGGCACTACTGTGCCATCTACACGCCGCACGGTCGGTGCAAGCCTAACGCCGGCCTTGTGCCGAGCTTCATGAATCCCGGGGCATGTGCAGTACTAATTATCATACCTATCCGTTTCATGGTCTGAATCTCTATTATATCTTATTGTTATCTAGTCCTAGCAATCAGTTCTTGTTTTTTTTTTCCTACAACAGACTCATTGCTGTAAACCATTTTTGCAAATATTAGTGCATAAAACCTTGCCATCTGAATTCTACTGCTTTAAGTTATTATATATCAGTATATCATAGCATTCAATAATATAGTCATGCATTTATTATACATGATGCTTCTTTTATCTAATGTATTTTGTTTAAAATATGTTTCCTCATAATAATAACTTTGTAATAATAGTGATAATAGTTGTTGTATTTGATTTTGTCATTTTTTCTTTATCCATTTTGATGTTGGACTTGAGCCTATTCATTTCCTAGTGGTGGAGATCTACTAGAGCTACTAAGGTGACAATCATTGGGGGATCATTTGGGAAGCCATAAAGGTTGCCTATGTCCTTGCCAGCATACCAACCAGCCATGAAGACTGCTTGTGTTCTCACCAGCATCCCAGTAATGAGGACATTTGAACTTATTACCTAACCCTCCCCTAAGCAGGCTACATGTGACCTGCATCCCTGAAGGGGGTGAGGAGGCAAGCCTTCCCCTACAAAACTGCTTGCTCCCTTGTACTAGCTCAATAAAAGCTACTATTCATCAGGAGGTTGGTGCACCATATGCATACCCACAGATTGGAGGCCAACCTCCTTCCTCCGAAGGACTGCTACAACCCTTGACCGTCTACGCTGTCATCCCAGGATGGTTCCATTCATCCTTCCTGTCAGCTCCATCAACTTCCTGAGCTGCTAATCAAGGTTGCGGCACCTGAGCTGCAGGGTTGCCACCTTTTCAAATGTCCAAAGTGGAACTTTTTCATGGAAAGAGCTTCTATGCAGATATATATATATATATATATATATATATATATATATATATATATATATATATATATATATATATACACACACACACACACACACACACATATATATATATATATATATATATATATATATATATATATATACATATATATATATATATATATATATATATATATATATATGTATATATATATGTATATATATATATGTATATAAACCACAAGTGCAAAGACATGGACTCCACTTTTTTCATAATAAAATTTCAGTTTAGTAGAATTAAGGTATTTCAGATACAAAACAATTGTTTTATGCAACTCTTACATGAAACTTAAATATTTTTGTCTTAAAGTCTCAGGACATTTGCTACTTTTCATATTTTTTCACACAATACAAGTGCCCATTTAGGGACTTTCCTGCTTAAAAAGGGACATGTGGTAACCCTACCTGATCTGTAGTCAGGAATTTATCCCTCTGCACCATTGGAGCTTGCTTTTATTTGAGTCATTTTCTGCCTGTGCCATGACTGAAAAGGGATTACTTTGATCAGGCCATATCCTTTAAAAAAATAAATAAATAAGTGACTGTGAACTAGATATAGGTAAGGGGCATGGCTACTCTGTGTGTTTGTGGTCTTTGCAGAAAAGTCTGTACACCTTGCAGCAATAAATGTAAAATTTGAAGCAGAGTACATATGTGCATTATTACCTGCCTAGGAAAAGGAAGCCGATGCTCAGTGAATCACATAAATAACATTGTGCTCTTATAAGAGTGGATTTATGAAATTAAATATTACATTTGACATGACTGTTATTTATAGTTAAAGATACAGGCAGGGCCCAGGACATTAACTTCTAGCTGTGTTTTCTAGTTAGACAGACTGGACGTTGCATCAGTAAAATAAAGATTACATGACTAGCCCATAGTACTTAATTGTAGATATAGTTAAAAAATTGTTACATAAAGAAACACGTGTAGCAAATGCCTGTTGTTGTTAACAGGCACAAATAATATGCAGTTACAAAGTAAATGCCCAGTTTCCATAGCGGCAGCTAATTTTGAAGAAAACATAAATTGTGCCTTTTTGTCTTGCAGCATTTTTTTTACTTCATTGCCACCTCCTGGTTGATATCAAACATGTCTTGCAACAACACAAATCCAGTAGATTGTTAAAATAATTGTTTATTAGGCGCCTTATGATTCTAATTATTACACTCGTGCCTTCAGCAGAGTGTCTGGAGTATGCTTTGTACAAACATCTGTAAAAGTGCTGCATATTGCTGCTGTATTTTCTTCTAAATGTAATACATTTCTCATGGTTCGGCTCTTGACTTGTCTGTAAGTGAAATGCTGGCATACTATATAATTTGTAGCACTGTAGAATTCTACACATATTCATATTTTTTCAGTGCTGCAGTTACATGTTGTTATACTGATAGTAGAAGAACAGAAAGTTGTTTTCAGTTAAATAACTGCATAGTACATTAAGATTCTTACAGACCTGATGCATTTTGACTAGTATTCTGACTTTTTGAAATACACAGATCTAATTTTTCATCCCCTTTCCATAACTAGTGCTTTGAAAAGTGTTAGTAAAAGCATTCAAACAAGTACAATAAAAAAGCAATGACCAATTAAAAGAAATTGACTTAATTGAATGTCAAAATACTTCAAAAGCACTCAAAGGAAGGGAGCAGATTAGTGACGGCTAATAAAAGTCTATGATCAAGATCTCTACTTGATTCACACCTGCGACAAATGCAGCAATCCTTTCTGTGACAAAAGATGATCAGAAATCAGAAATAACTTTGTCTATTGTTTTACTATATATTGTTTATATATTATTTATTATATTTATTATCATTTATATTAATTATTATATATTATTTAAATATATTAATTGTATATTATTTATTGTTTATAATTATGTATTATGATGAAATCAAAATACTGAAAAAAAACCTTACATCATCTATCTGTCTAATCTATTTCTGTCATTGTCCATGGCTAAGCACGTAGCCCACTTAAATATCAGAAGTTTATGGGTTCTTCCCCTCACAACAATAAAGCAGTCCTGCTCTTCTGATGTGATGCTTGAGATGTTTAGCTCCATTTGTCTGAGATGGGGGTAAGATAGGTAGATGTAAAGGTTTCAATGACATTTAACAGAAATGAGGCAGAGAAAGAGGGAGAGAGGCAGTAGGGGAATTTAATGGGCATCCTGGTAATATTACCCTTACCCCTCCAATCCACAGTTTTTAAGGAAAACAGGCCAGATGACTAGTAAAATTAATCTTGTTTACAGAAGTAAGTGCATTAAATACAGCTGCTTGCATGCTTTCATATGCAAGGCTACTGTACCATGGGCCAGAAGAAAGCTAATCTGACTTGTGGTGGAACTCAGGACAGGCAATCAGAAGCAGATGTTAGCAGTGAGAAAAGTCAGAAATCCTGTGAAATTAATGTTCAACATAGACAGCTCTGTTGACATTCTGCAGATGCTTGAGAATCAGTTAATAAACCTTTCCAACTAACAAGCTTACTTAATGTTAGCATTATGTTGCATTTTGCACAGAGACAACACAATTATTAAAGCTTGTTATGTGTGTATTATTATCTTCTTCATACCATATGGATATATCGTTTCATTTTCACCTACCACTGTTTGTACCTATTGATATCTGCAAGCAACTGGCTTCCTTTTTCAGTATTGTTTCTATTTTGGATGTGAGTACTATGTATTCATTGTCCTGTAATAACATGAAACTGATTAATATATTATTATAGGACCCACGAGTACTCTGAAACCAAAACTCAGTGTAATACTTCTTAAATTTGTTAAGGTACAGACTAATGGGACCATAAAAATCAGTAATGTGGAATATATGTCAAAAACTGCTGCTGACTGGACCTCAGAAATGGCTACATACAGACACTTTGAACAATGCTTTCTTTAGACTCTTGTGAAAATTATAATACAACATTTAAACTATCACTAGAACTGTTTACTTCAACAGAAATGGCATTCAAATCAACCCTAACACTACAGTCTTTGTATAATTTATATTACCAGACCTAATTTTTTTCTAAATGCATGCATGCCTACAGATTGTATGCTACAAGGTTCAAGTTATTTTTGTCTAATCACTTTATTGATTGTGAAGAAAAATGGGAACACATCATGAAAAGATGAACATCTATAATAATGCTCACTATCAGTAGTTGTCATATACTTCTTTCTCTTGTCATTACTTCATTCATTTTCTTGAAATCCACTTATTAAAATTTAGGATCACAGGTAGTAGATGCTTATCCTGATACTAAGTTGATGCGAGACTCACGGTGTGTGTATGTATATATATATATATATATATATATATATATATATATATATACACACACACACACACACACATATGCATGAGCATGCACACATACACACACACGCACACACACGCACACACACACACACACACACACACACACACACACACACACACACACACACACACACACACACACAAGCATGAGCATGCACACATACACACACACACACACACACACACACACACACACACACACACACACACACACACACACACACACACACACACACACAAACACGTGCACGCACATAGAGACACACACAAACATTCACACACACAGGCAGATTTTTGAGGACTGGCAATTTATCTTCAGTACAGCTTTGAGATACGGGAGGAAGCTGGGTCACCAACAAAAACTCAAGTGGACAGGAGCTTCCCGACAAGAATCAAAGTAGAGAGCCACATACTGTAAGGTGGCATCTGCAACTGCTGCATTGTTGCCCTGCCTATCCTTTTCTATTAGTTATTGTTTATAAATAGAATGTTCAGGATTGTTATAATGTTAAATCCACTCACATCAAACCATAACACAATTCTGATCTTCCCCATTCTGCTTCCAGTGAAAGCACTGTCAATGAGTTCAGTTTTATACTCAAACTTTTCAGTTTTACATCTGATGCCTTACTTAGCTACCCCAACTAGGAGTCAAACTATGTTAAAAATTCCTCCGTATTAAATGATGACTTCACTGTTTCAGTCTTATAAAAGGTAGACACCGAGTGCTGGATTACTGTTTTTTTAGTCAGCTACTCTGTTTGTTGGAGTCTAAGGCAATTTACTTTCAGTTTTCTAAATAATGTTTCATTTTTAGAATTCTTGAAATATTTAAGCTCAGCTGAATTCATAATTATAATAGCAGACAATCTTTCTCTTCGGAGATGTTACCAATTCTAGTTACAGCAAATACACTCACCTTACTTTTCTACTTCTGGGTACCTATCATTTATTCCTTCAAGAATTTAATCATAAAGCATGGCCTAGCAGAGCATTTATCTTTGAATCAGGTCCTTTTTAACAAACACTGCCCCATATCTTTACCTGCCAGTCCATTTCTGTCTTGTAGTATAATTAAGAGTGAAAGGGAAGGTCTACAAGAGGGTAGTGAGACCAGCTATGTTATATGAGTTGGAGACAGTGGCATTGACAAAAAGGCAGGAGTCAGAGCTTGACGTGGCAGAGTTAAAGATGTTAAGATTTGCACTGTGTGTGACGAGGGTGGACAGGATTAGGAATAAGTATATTAGAGGGTCAGCCCAGGTTGGAAGGTTTGGAGACAAAGCCAGAGGGCAAGATTACATTGGTTTGGACATATGCTGGGGAGGGATGCAGAGTATATTGGGAAAAAGATGCTAAGGATGAAGCTACCAGGTAACAGGAAAAGAGGGAGGCCTAAGATAAGATTTATGGATGTGGTTAGAGAGGACATGCAGGTGGTTGGTGTGACAGAGCAAGATGCAGAGGACAGGAAGAAATAGAAACAGATGATCTGCTGTGGTGACCCCTAACGGGAGTAGCCGAAAAAAGGAGAAGTATAACTTAAACAGGTAAATAAATAAATATACTGCCTCTCAGCATTGCTTATTTATTTATTTAACATTTGTTAACCAAGGTGGAGCACGGATGCAAATGGACGTTCTCAGACTGCCACAGAAAGGATACAGAAAATCGAAGCTATAAACTATATATGTACACTAGCATTACACAATACCAATCAACAAAGTCAGATCAGAAAACTGAAAACAAATGCTGTTACACTAATAATAAGAATATAAACCAGTTGATATTAAGAGGGAAACGTAGGCTGAAGAAAGGTGGGTGGATATAAAGCATGTCTTGCAATGTGTGACACACAGCACTTTATTTCTGTTTGGTCTGGGGAAACTGTGGAGGACAGTTGCTCTATTAGTACAGGCACTGTACTTGGCTCTGTTTAAAGCATTTTATGGCCATGCTTTATTTTATTTAAAATCTGGTGACAGATTAAGCTTGTTAGATATGCTAGACCTATTTTGAGGAGTAACCTGAGACAATATATTAATGTTCTAAATAGCAGATGATTAGCCAGAGTATCACATGACAAAATTTAACAGTTAGTGGCAATTATGCTGACAGTAAAGTTTACTGGCATGATGCCAGAGACCATAAACAAGCAGTAACTTATTACAGTTTGCATAAGAGAGCAGTGCTTCTTGGCATTGGGACAACTAGATTAGGTAGGAATTTTAAAGTCCATTATATTATTATAAAGTGAAACATCATGTGATAACTGTAGAAGAAAACATTACCTCTTTCATCACACAAGGGAATACAAAGGAAACTATAAGGGAAAGTGAGGGAGCAAGTACAAAAAGATGGTAGAACCAGGTAGATGAAGCAGAAATAGAGCTTGTTTTTGCATCAGAGTTTGAGTGTTATAAACTGAACTCAGGATTTGAGGAAAACAGAATCTAAAAATAAATTCAGTGAAATCACCTGTCACAGGGAAGTGCAGTTCATTACCATTTTTAAAAGAGCTGAATACACACACACACACACACACACACACACACACACACACACACACATATATATATATATATATATATATATATATATATATATATATATATACACACACACACACACACACATATATATATATATATATATATATATATATATATATATTATATATACTAGTGATAGGGATCCATATATATATATATATATATATATATATATATATATATATATATATATATATATATATATATATATATATATATATATATATATATATATATATTATTGATTAAGACCTAAGAGTACACGTTTTCTGGAGTAATCTGGGAGCTCTTTGGCCTGGTTGCACTGGCCATGAAACTGAAAACCGAGTGAATCGAATCTCAGTCTGAAGGATTATAGGTCACTAGCAGCTGATACCCTTCACATTCTGTTCTATGCTACTAGTCTGGTAAAGTCATTCAGAGACTGGGAAGATGACATTCAAGAACTTAACGTAGATAGAATGCTGGCATGTAGGCATATCACGTTAATTCTTAGTCTGTCCAGGACTATGAAATTTGTTGTTTACAGGACAAGTATCATAAAAAAGTCTTGACTTTAATTTAGTTTTATCAAGCTGTATGAAGAGTGAATAATATATTTTGCCTATCACATATTTTATGAAAAATATGAAGTCTGACACTTACATGTCAGTCATTATTTAGTGACTTTAATACTCAATTATTTGCCAGAAAACCACAAATGTTAAAGTAGAACAGACCAAAAATATGAGACAAAAATTTTGACATTCTGCAAAATTCTGGACAGGTGAGAAGTATGCAGTGAAGACTTCTGGGCTGGTTTTATTTCACTACAGGTGCATGCTTTACTTTTACTCCTGAATACCAGTGTTGGGCATCAGAGGTGGGGATAGAAGAGGTTAACCTTATCCTTGCAGTAGGGATGGCCTGATGACCTAAACTGAAAGATTAGGAGAGAACAGGCATAATGTCATAAGGAAGGTGTCAAAGCAAATGTGACAGCTGGCCTTCTGTCAGCTTGCCTATCCCAGTGGAAGGACAGAGTGCTCTGGTTTGTGTTACAAACCCCAGTCAGTGAACATTGAGGGGGTTACACCACTCACAAAAAAGGCATCTGTGGTTTATGTCATTGTACACCACTTGCACAAGGATGAGATTAGTTGTAGGTCATACAAAATCCCCATGATTGCAGGATGACACTGCACCAGGTTATCTTGATTGACATCCTTAGGGCTGGAAAAAAGTTGGTTTTGGGAAGCTGGAGATTGAGGCGGGGTACCAGGAGCAGATGGTCATCTATCTGGGGATAAAAACAAATAATTAAAATATCTCTTCTTAATAAACCATTAATTGTCATTTGTAGGAACTGCACTCTCTTCATAAGATGGAAACTGAAAAACTACAACTGCCTTTATTTGGAGTCAGTACAAGAGTATTGTTTGGTTTAATGTTTATAAGTGAAGATTGCGTGAATCACACCTAGGATTACAGAGTGAAGCCTGTCAGCAACTCCAGTTTTAACTTCCATATATTAGGCACTGGTATGTCTTTCTTTCCTTATTACATAAAAAATGACTGTGTTGGGTTTAAGGAAACACTATGAAATAATAAAGGCAGCTTCTTTTTTGGTAACTGGGGTAAACCTGATGTTTAGCACTGAACACAAGATGAAGTTAAGCCAGAAGTCATAAGAGTGCATCCACTTTTATATATGCCTGCTGGAATCTAATTAAAGATACCTATGCAAAGAAACATACATTTTAAAGAAGTTATAGGTTATGGAAAATATTGGAGAAACACTTACAAAAGATTGCACAAACAGCAAGCAAGGTTATTATTTATTTTTTTAAGGTGTGTGCAAGCATACAATGTCACGACATTGTAAATTAATATACATGAGCTGCTGCCTAAGAAAGAGGCATACCTCTGCATGCAAAGTCCCCTGATGTACATGTAGTGCATAGCCACAGTCCTAACTTTTTCCTGCACTACCTCAGTTTGTAAACTGGAGTCAGTAGTGCAGTGGTTTAACTTCCTCCCTCCATACCTCTCAACTTCTTAGAGCAAAAAATCTGGACAAAGCCTAAAATGATGGGGGGACAAATAGGTACAGATTTTAAATATTGCTCGTACAAACTTAGAAAGTTGATAGAATAATAGGTTTTGCATTAGCATGGATTTTCTGAAGGATGTGGAAGTCTTAAACTCAAATGTTTGTTATTATTTAATGGCTTCAACCCTCAGCTATTTGCCAGAAAAGTACAGATTTTAGGAGGAACACACCAAAATATGAGGCAGAAATCTGGACATTCTGTGAAAATCTGTACTCTCGCCAGGGTGGAAAACTGGTATCAACAACTGAATCCCACTCCACCCACTCAGCCCTTCTAACAAGTTCAGCCATTAAATGAACTTGTGTCATCTGGGGAGGAGTCAATGGTTTATGCTTCTGAGTCACAGGACCAGGTCTGGGGTTGCCATAGTTGCTAAAGTTACCACGGTGCCCTTTCAGGATCAACCCTGACTTCCTCTTCTTCTTTTTTTTTCCCATTTATTTATTTATTTGATGTATGTTAACTGGGTAAGTAAACTGGTAAAAGGGCCCTTTTCAGACAACCCTGACTTCTTAATAACACGGCACACATATATATTACTCTTTGCCTAAAAACTAATCCACAAGGGGATTTGTAACCACTGTGCCTCCACTGCAGATGGCCTTTGCAGTTCATGTGAGCTGTTTTAAGATAATTTTCTGGAACATACTGTCCACACAAATTTCAAATCAAGGCACTCCAGTCTCTAGCTCTGTTTACCACTGAAAGCTCCATTGGGAATAATTGTCTAGCTTTTTGATACACAGTTGCCCTTAGGTGGCATTTACAGAGCTATAGAGCAGTCACTGAAGTGTGATGCTATCCAAGTATATTCTTGCCAAGTGTAAGCTCACCCTGTGCAGTCAAATATTACCCTTGCTTATAAAAAGTCGTCTGCTGCTCTGCTTTGTGTGCATGACTTTTTTCACTGACATGTCCTCAGACTCTGCTCTGATTCACATAAACAGATGATTTTGTGCTATGTCAGTTATGTACTTCATTTCTGTTATGACTTCAGCTGATTTCAGCTTTGTCCCTGAATATTTTAGTTTCTCTTGTAACTCAGAAAGGTGTCATAAGGGAACAATTCCAAAATTCAGGAGTTCTAAATGTAGTTAGCACATCACATTCAACACTGTGTCTTCTCGTGCTATTTACAGATATAAAATTCCAAGAACAGATGTGTGTAACATGATTTATGTCAGTCTTAACACCTTCAGCATATGTTAGGAATACCTTTTCAAGACTTTTCTGTGCCAGAACAATTTAGCTTCTGAATGCAGTAATCTCAGACAAATAAATGGCTAAGAATCTCAAATGAAAGTAAATAATGTGGGAAACCTATGTTTAAAAATAGGACTTGCTGGACAAATAACACACAAGTGCTCAAGTGTCTGCTGGTATGATGCATAGCTTTTAACTCTTTGGCTGTGCTGTACCCAGTGGCCCATTGTATGCTGCACTGTTTGTGCTATAGCATTTCTGCTTAAGCATTAAGCATAGCCAGTTGAGCAAATCGTGGCTTCTGTGCTATATATATATATATATATATATATATATATATATATATATATATATATATATATATATATATATATATATATATATATATATATATATATATATATATATATATATATATATATATATATATATATATATATATATATACACACATATATATATATATATATATATATATATATATATATATATATATATATATATATATATATATATATACATATATATATATATATCAATGTGCATTAATGTGGTTAAAAACAGCTACATTGTTTAGCTTTATAATACGAGGGGAAAATTATAGTTGCTTGTTGCTGGTAACCTATGCCATACAGTTCCATTTCCTAAGTTGGTTTCAAGCGCACATTGTTCCAGTATCATACAATGTGATACCTAGGGCACAGAGCATGGATATTTATGGTTTAAGAGCTGTGTGATCTAGCTGGCCTGCTTGTTTTTGTTTAACTGCTGAAAATCACTATTTCCAGGTTACATGTCATAGGAATTTAAGTAACATAAAGTGTAGCATAGGGGATACACTAGACAATCTCAACGTACTGAAATGTCGAAATTCAGTACGTCGAGACCGAATAGTGGAAAGTGCAGTTACCTACACTATGACGAATCTGAAAATGTCGAATCCACAGCTATCGTGGTGTCGCGTTCATGACGTGTGGGTGCGGTTTGTGGATTTATCTGGGGTTTCAGGTAAGTGTTGTGTGTTTGAGGATATTGGGTGGGGATTTTAGTGTGTGTGAGTGTGTGTGTGGTGCTGTTTTTTGTGTGTTTAGTGCAATCTCGGAGTTAGAATATATAAGTGGGGGGTGTGGGGTGCAGGGGGGCTTGCCCCCCTGCTTATAGGTAGGTTAGGTGTGTTTGTGTGTGTTATCTTTTAGTTAGGTAGGTGTATGTGTGTGTGATTATGTCCCGGTTTGTGTGTGTGTGTGTGTGTGTGTGTGTGTGTGTGTGTGTGTGTGTGTGTGTGTGTGTGTGTGTGTGTGTGTGAATGGTCGCGGTTGTGGTATTCGTGATTATGGGTTTTCGTGTATATGGGTTTTCGACTATTCAGTCTCAAAATATTGAAATTCAACTTTTCAGTATTTCGAGATTGTATAGTGAATCCAGCATAGGATTTGCACATCGGATGCTCTTGAGATTAGCCATTCACTGCTTTGGTCTATTGTTTCTGCATATGGAAAACGGTACAAGGTATACACTGTTTCAACAAAAAGATATTTCTATATGCTCCCCCTACCTGGAGGCAGTCATTGGCATTGTTTTTGATTGCCCTCTTGTCTCTTAACAGTTTATTTTCTTGCTTTCCTGAAAATAGTATTCTCATATTTTGAATATTGTTTGCATGCTAATGAAGATATGTATACATCTCTAAGTCTATTAAAGTCAACCATTTGGAGATATCTGTCTTTTGTTTTTTTTATGAACTTCCCGGAGTATGGCCTGCACTAATACATCTGTAGGAAAGAAGCCCTCACTCTGTCAATTTTCTCTTTTCCTTAACTCTACAGAGTTTATGTACCCTCTCAATTGGTCTCTAACAGTGCATGTTATCATTCAGTTACTCCAATACGCTGATGCTTACTCTGCTTTCTGCTTTATCTCTTAAAGTGTTAGTCATAGCTTTCAACCAGACAGGATCAAATTTCAATAAAGCCAGGGACAAATCCAGAAATAATCAGGGACACTTTTAAAATATTAATGCTTTTAACTTGAGGTGTTGACAGAATATGAGAAAATGAATGAATACACATTTTCTCTAGTAAAAGACATCCATAATTCTAATTATTATCATTATTTATGAAGAGTAATTTGCTACCTTTTCTCCAAAAGTCATACCTTTTAGGAGGGATAAAGAAGGACAGACAAAAATATGAGTCAAAATCAAGGGATCCTTGAAAATCAGGGATAGCTAAGAGGTATGGTGTCATTATTCTACTTCTGGGTATTTACCCCATGCACATTTTTGAACTTTTAGAAAACCCCTTACATTCTCTTTAGTTTTCTCTGGGATTAAATATTATACTTTCCACAGTCCCACAAGGTATCATCTTCCCTACAAAATAAATACAAAAGTTTCTTGCTATTTTTGTCTTTATAAAGGCAGAGATAAGGACATTAAAGGGGACCAGTACTACAATGACATCAGAGGCACGCCGTCTTTCTTTGGATGAACTGTGCTAAGAACCACCTTCTACTGTTTGTGGTTTAGCCGACTGCTTTCCCTGCTGCCCATCTTTGGATCCATTCCAGTTTAATTTGTCTTAAAACAAGCTGACTATGTTTATCATCATATTTCTTCTTTGTTAACACTTGTAATTTGAAAAAGGTACCTGATTATTCAGTGTTGTCGGATTCCTCTAATTTCCAAGGTAGCTGATAAACAGGACCATTGCAAGTGTGGCAGGTACCTTGTTCATTGCACAGTATATTCTCATTGTTTTAACGCCTTACCCAGTTTCAGTTCTGCAGCTGTTACTTGAAGATTCTCAATAAAAAATATAGGTTTGCCCCTCCCCATCTTTCATTTCATACACTTTTCATATTTGTGAATCTTCCTAATTTTCTTTAAATGTGACAGTAAATATAAATTATTTGTAAAGATCATATGCCTTTTGCTGTGTCTGTCCTGCAAAGTCATGCTTTTCCTCATTTGTAATTCTACATGCTCCATTCATAGGTCATATGTGTTCCTGATAAACTTACACATGTGTTTTCATCTTTTTTTAGTACCATGATTGTTTTTGTTTTCAGCTTATACCTTCATGGTTTTTAATCAGCACTGCTTCTGATTCTCTTGTCTTTAATATGTTGGACTTCCCTAACATTTAAACTTTGTTGACTTCCAAATCTCATCACGTATCATTTAAGATTAATTGGATCGCCTTTCCTCCTTTTAATATCCCCATTCCCTATATCATTTAAAATTTAAGCCAGCATGCTTTCTTCTGTTTTTTTTTATACATACCATATATAATTACTAACGTTTTGATTCACAAACTTCCATACTTTTCTAATAATAACTGAAAAACAAAGTCTTCTGAGATCATTTTTTCCTGTGGGCGTTGTATATTCCAAACAGAGGACTTTGACTCTATACCCCAAAACGTAATGTAATCAACTCTGAGGTTGTTGTACTTTATGAAAATGGCAACACATGAATACAGTGAAATGGTGCAGTGGAGGGCAAACAGTGAAATCAGGAAATCATTTTAGAATAGATGGATAGAATCACTGATATGTGGAGTAACAGAGGAATGTGCTGGTTAGGATCAAGGTAAGAAAGTAAACAAGAACCTAAGGAGATCAGACAAAGTAGGATCAGTTAGACTAATAAATACACCTATGCAAAAAAGGCAAATATTTAATTTAATAATATGGAGTAGGTGTGAATTTTTAAAATTTTATAGACACAAACTCCCAAATGAAATCTTTACACACTTCCAAGGGCATTCAAGGTTCAGCTTAGGAAAAAAAAATTGTGTAGTCTAGACCATAGCTGGCCTTAGGCATAGGCCAACTATGCGGCCGCCTAGGGTGCCGCTCTAACAGGGGCGCTTTTCTTGTATTTATTTGCTGTAAGTAGATCAGGATGGGGGCATCGAGTGGTGTGATGGGGGGGAGGGGGTGCCGTGTAAACCTTTTGCCTAGGGCACCAGTTGACCTAAGGCTGCTCCTGGTCTAGACAATTCTTCATCCTTACAGCATCAGAGAGGAAAAAGCAAATGCTACTGCACTTTCCTAAAAGTGTTTGTCAGAAATCAAATGCTCTCAGCACTACAACACTCAGTGGTACGACTTTCTAAGCACGTTTTGAGAATACAGTCTTTGCATAGGGCTCTGTTTCTTATATGTACTCTAACAACATAAGACACTGTCATTAAGACTGACCTCTAGAGACAGTTTACCCAGGCATTAATGTACCTGCCGGTTCTTCCTGGTTTTGTGAGCAGCACAATTTAGAGGGTAAACACAATTTATCAATAAACCACAACCTGGTGTAGGTAACATTGGGTGAGTGATTAAGTGGATGAAGCCATAGTGATTAAACAATTGTAAACCAGTATTACCCAGACAAAGGAATGGATTGCTGCTATTATACAATATTATTATTAACAAAAATAATAAATAAAAATGGTTATCTTTTAAATAATGCCATTGTATCTGAAGACTTTTTTGTTGAATTGTCTCTTCATTCCATCTTCAGTGGCTGGGGGAAGCTTCCTGTGTACCGTGCATACATGGGACATGTATATGCTAACAATACACAGTACATTAACAAGTGTACTTTCTGGTACTCTTTTCTCCTTTAGAGACTCAGGAGTGTGCATGCACCCAACTGTCTGTGTGATGGTGCTTGTGATCCTAATATTACTTGTTGAATTTACATATTTTAATTTTTTATTGTAGTCATTTGTTTGCTATTTTCTCTTCCACCTTTCCATTCATTTTGTGGATCACAAACTTTTTTGTATGCATGCTTTTTCTGCATGGAAAGCAGCTTAGATACTGTGATCACTATTATCATCTATTTTAATCTCTTATTTTCTTGTTTTCCTATATCACTGTCCTTTTCTGTGTGCCAACAAAGACTTTAGGCTATGTTTTTAATATGTTCGGTTTAGGTGTTCATCACTTTTTATACTGAACTGTTAGCTGGGCTTATTTATTTGTGTAATTCTTGATTTGCAATGGGCATGCTGATTGCTTTGTCCAATCAGCATGCACATTTTATAATATTAGTGAGGGGGTCTTTGTATAATAAGCTGTAAATAAGAATAGTCATTTAAATTTAACGTAACCATACCAAACTCCCAGAACACTCTGAAAACAGACAGCTGCATTTGGTAGGTCTTAACCTGATTTACAGAAACAAGGCCAACAATAAATGCAGGGTTTCCTTGTACAACTAAAGGACATAATGCTGACAGATTTTATAGGTACAGATTTATAGTTCAGGAGGTGTGGTTGCATGGATCATATTACCTCTCAAAATGAAATTATTAAACTCTAAAACTGATCCGCAAGAGGTTTAATTTTCTCTTTGCTGTGCTGATATACTTGCCACCAGAGGGCACTGTTGAATTAAGAGTTGTTTTCTTTCTTAATACTTTTTTTTTCTGCAGGACACATTTCAGCTTACTCTTGTATTTAAGATGATTTTTTTTCTTAAATTAGGCATCACACACTACATTGTTAACCTTTTATGTCCATTATAATGAATGCATAGAATGGTAAGGCAATAGGGTATGTAGTTACATGTCATCAAGACAGTACAGAAAATGAAATATGTAACTGGCACAAAAGCAGTTTAACTATATGCAGTAAAAACTTTAAAGTGATGAATCTTTGTCTTGATTAATTTAAATGAGGAGCTACAGCAATGCTGAGTGTATTAATCATATGATATGAGGCAAACATGTATGTAAGCATACAAAGACAGAGATAGATAAGCAGACACACACACACACACACACACACACACACACACACACACACACACACACACACACACACCTCACATACAATTTAGATTTTTTGCTGTTGTAAAATTAATTTTTCATATTATTTGTCACTTACTATTTTAAATGGCATGTGTTACTTAAGCAAATAAACAATGTAAATAACTTTAAAAAGTGAACTGGACAGGTGCTTAAGGGAAACTGGATTTCACATTCTTTTTTTTCACACCAGTTTCAGAAATGGGATGCTGATGTCCTGGAAGTGGACAGGTGGGACAAGCATGAGTAAAATGAGTGTCTAAAAGACCAACGCCCTCTACTGGTAGGGTCATGCACTGTGCTTCCTTTCACACTCCTGTAGTGGGGTCAGCTGAGATGGCTCATTTCAGTTGTTTGGCGGCTGAGTGAGGATTATTTCCTTCCCTAAATGCTCTAATTCTTTGTAGTTACCTATTTTGTTTCCATGAATTGTGATTCTTTGTACACAGTAAACTAATTTAAAATGCATTTTGCATTTAAACAGATATTTAAACTTTCTCTCCTTGGGCTTCCACATTATTAATTTCTCAGATGATTCTCGCACTAACTTTCCACACAGTTCCACTCCATTCCAGCTGCGGCTACAGGAGATTGCATTGTATTTACATTTATTTTGCTGTGTTAACTGGGTGTGGGAACTGATGCTGGGACTTTTTTTCAGCTATGACCCAGGCACAAAGGCAACCAACCAGGGAGCAGTAAGGCTTGGGCTAGCTGTATTGTAGAAAATGTTGCTATTATCTTTTTAATGGAAAGAAATGACCTTAGGCTGTGAAGCATAGAGTCAAGATTTAGGTTTTGGATACACCTATATTACTTTTTGTACAGCTAACTTCATATCCATTATGAACAAAAATATGGTTCCCAAATGGGCAAAAATGGTTTAATTGTTGCTGTTTTCCAGACATTTATTGTGGGGATGGTGGGGGTAGTGGGCTCCACAGTGCACACAGAGTGGAGTTTTATACAATGGACTTTAAGTACCTAACACTCATTTCAGTTTACTATATGCAGTTTGTGACATTTTGTTCTGCCCTCTATCTATGAAGTAAGTCTTCTTGTATACTAATCAGTAACATTTTGAAGGAATGCAGATAATGTGTTTCATGGAAGGCATAAGGACATCTTTTATATGCTTTGTTTAGTTTAAAAGAAAAAGCAACACTTGGATGAGAATTTTAGGAAAGACAGACTACACAAGACTTTTTCAGGCATGATATCACTGACAGGCACAGAATGATAAATTTCAGCTGTCAACTAAGCCTGAGTTAGAAGATTAATTGTGAAGGGCGTAGCTGCAATGTTCATGTAGACAGTAAAACTGCAGTGAAGTTAAAAGGGTTATTAAAATGTTGTGGAGCTGATTTCTTTGAAAGCAATAGTTTCTTGCTGCTGTCCTCTTTAATGAAGCTCTTCCTTGTCTTGCAATTTGCTGGCAGCAGCATCAGTAAACTGTGATGCTGAAAGTCTGCTGCAGTGGCACATATTCACGTGGTTATACTTTAAAAAGCAGAATAAAAACCAAGATCTTTGAGTTGTCTTGAAAAATACACTTTCATCCTGCTGGTGTTTTCACAGTTAAATCTGTGTGATACTGGCTTATCATTTGATGCCTGTTCAATGTTTGTTCAGAATGAGATTACATACACACTTTGTCAGGCTGTGCCTTCTGTTCTTCCTTCTTTCTTGGATAACATTCTCTTTATTTCCCTGGGCACATGCTAAATAGCAGTAATGAATTATTGTTATCTTTTATCTTTCTTCACTATAAAATTATTCTTGCAGTGTTGGTTGGCTGGAGGGCCTTCTGTGCAGAGTATGCATGTCCTCCCTCCGGTCGAGTGAGTAAGTTTTAAAGACATGCAGCAGGTGTGTGTGTGTGTGTGTGTGTGTGTGTGTGTGTGTGTGTGTGTGTGTGTGTGTGTGTGTGTGTGTGTGTGTGTGTGTGTGTGTGTGTGTGTGTGTGTGTGTGTGTGTGTGTGTGTGTGTGTGTGTGTGGTGTGTGTGTGCCTTCTGTGAAGGTTGGGTGCTGGGCTGGAAACTCGACACCGTAAAACTCCACTGCCAAACAATCTGTGGACTGGTGATCCAATGTGGCGACCCTTAAAGGGAGAAACCAAAAGTGTTGGTTAAATCCCTTAGAATGCAGTAGCAACACATTTGTGGTTATGTCCAAAATAGGCAGCTCTCTTGCTATTATCAGATAAAATAATCATATTAAATTAGTAAAATCAGTGATTTATCAAAAAGTCACTCTACTGATATGTCAGTCATGTAAGTCACTCTACTGATATGTCAGTCATGTACTGGTAGTTTGATTCAGTGACCAATTTAGACTGTTTCACAAATTTGTAATAAGCTTAGCATTTGGCTCTCTCACTGCTGTATGTTGATTATTCTTTCTGATTTCCACCACCCATTTAATATTAAAATATTTTTTTCAGAGGTAGACAGTGTTGGCATTTACTTTTTGGGGCAACCTAGAAGCATACGGAAGTTTAATGACTTGCTAGTTTGTTCCAATGTGCAATTGAAAGCAAAGGGTCTGGTACATCCCCAGCTTTTGACTTTGGAGTTCTAATCCCTTGGATATGAGCACTTCATTTATTTAAAATTGAGATACCTACAAATAAATCATTCATATAAGTAAAACATCTGTGTCTTCACAATCTTGTCTGAAGTCAATAGCAGTCATAGGATAAAAAGAAATTATTCAGAGCCACAATTTAACGCATGAAAGCCTTTCATCCAATATGTTGTTCGTTCATTCTCTGATACCTATTTTATCTTAGTCAGGGTTGTGGGGGAGCTGGAATCTAGTCTGGTAAACAGTGCATGTAAGGCAAAGAGCCAGTCCTGGGATATTTTTGCTTTGCAGAGCACACATACATAAACACGTACTCTCACATATCTCACTTATACCTGCCGGCAATTTAGATGCTCATCATTTCACCTATCTGCTTGACTTTGGGAGTTAGGAGGAAAGTGATGACCCCAGCAAACCCACATGAACACAGGGATGATGTGCAAATTCGGCACAGAAGGTAACACAGCTGGGAACTGAACAGGAGAATCAAGTACTGTGAGGCCGTAACACATGGAGCTGCAATTCTCTGTCACCCCCTGCAGTGTTGTTCTCTTTCAAACATAACCAAGGGTCTATTTTTAAAGCCTTAGTTATTTTTTCAAATGTGTTATCCTGAAGATCTAATTAAGGTTTTAAGGATCGTGCTTATTTAATTGCAAAACAGAAATTAAGTTGGGCAAAGGTATCATTTGTTTACTGTCTTGCATATTTTGCTAGTACTTGACATAATTTATATCCCAGTGTCAGAAGCCTAGAATATTCCATCATAATGAAATAAAGCCTTTGCATAAAGTCCGAATAGTGCATTACATTAATATTTGATGTCTACCTTGGTGTTCATAAAGCAATAAATGTAGATTATAATATCTGACTTTTTTTCTAGCTATACCTCAGTACACTAGATGGCACTCTAATCCATGGATAGCAGCAGCTACTAGAAGGAACCCTGCATAATAATTCTGACATTAATGCACTTTACGTGAACGCGACATGATCGCATTGTTTTTAAATTGCTTCATTTTTATCAGCTTGCTTAATGATTTATGACATTATTAAAGAATGCAAACAATTGACAGTGGATGTATCTAATCAAGGAAATCAGACAGAACACAATAAGATAACTCACATTTTTTGCAAAGCCTTTGATTCTGTATAACCAAGTATCACGTGATGTTATTAAATTAGAATCCTGCAGCGCTTTAATGATCAGTCAATAAGATATTGAGCTGCAGTATTGAGCTGTAATACACAGGTTCAATAAAACTGCACACTGCATTTAAACTGGTACAGTCTGCTCTTGGTTTGAGGACATCCAAATATTCAGGGAATTTAGATTTATTTTCCAGGTAGCTCAGCACATTCTGTTCTGTCCCATGACAATGGTATGCACCCAGGAATTTCTGTGAAACAGCAAGGATACATTTATGCAGCAGCAATGTGATATGAAAACTGTATTTTAAAATGAGCAGCAAAATAGTTTAATATATATATTATTTAAAGTGGAAGCATGACAGGTTGAATAATAATAATAATATTTCACATGCAATCTTTATATTATGCCCATCCCCATGTCCCCCCGACTGAATTAGAATTGCAGAATTCTAGACCTTGCACCTCTCAGACTTGTTCTTGCCTCTCTAATGCAACTGCTTCCTTGTTCTAAGAAACATTTGGTAGTAAACTGTGGAAGACAAGGTATATGGTTTTCTGTTGCATACGGGTTTCTGTTACATACTGCCTAATGCTCAGGCTAGGCAGCAAGCTTTCTACCTGGATCTTTTTTCAGAGCTGCACTGTTGTTGCGAAGCTATGACAGCATGTGACACATGCTGGATGCAGAAGGGCTGACAGACATGAAAATAAAGCTTTGTAACTATTACAGTATATAATTGTGAATGGGTGATACTCTGTAGGGGATTTTATACCCACCCTACCCAGAAAGTATGGATAACATATTACTGTCATCTCTGTGTGCTAAAAGATTTAATAAACTACTTTCAAAGATTGTGAACTATATATCAGGCCCTAGACAGTTATGAATGAGAACCTCAGCTGATCCCAAAGCGCTTAACCTGAATCACACAATCAAAACCGCAACTCAGAGCAAACCTATTAACTGAACTGATAATTTTGCTCTAAGTTGTGTCAAACATAATTCAACCTAACCATGCCACAAAAAAACTAAAGTAACACTAAGCTCTAACCGTGTGGTATAAGTAGTGTAACAGCATTATGCTAGCACTTGGTTATCCACTTTGGTATACTGCTGAGAACAAATATGCTCAGAGATTTCTGGACTTGTTAAATGCCAGTGACCAAACTGTCCCCTTTTCCACTAGTGATCTTAATCTTCTAGATCTTGTCCTCACAAACATTTCCTCCAGCCACTACCCTGTTTATTGTCCTCACCCTAGCCTAATCTGGTCATCTGTCCCTCACCTTGAAAATTTGGTTTGTGGCCCCTACTGTCTCTTTTTCATTACGAGATTGCTTCAAAAACAAATTGCTTACTATTTACTGAGCTTATTGAAAATACTAAAATATATCTGCTACCATATATATATCCTTCCATATGGCTCTAGGTGATTCAGTCATGTTGACTAATATATCCCTCCCCAACTACTATGAATGTCTTTCCATCTACTGTATGTAATATTCGTTCTCAGATGAGAGACTACACACTTATTCTTCTACGTAACTTCATTATATACTGGAAAGATTATTTAAAACTCCATCTTGTCAGATGCATAGCATTGCAAATTCTTACACAAGTTGTTCCTGTGGATCCCAGAACCAGCTTTCACACTAACTGCTGCTCGTTCCTGCATATCATTCTTATTAATACTCCTAATAAATTATGAATATTGAATATTCTAGTTCAGAGGTTCAGAACTCCCTAGTCACCTCTGGTCACCAAAATATCACAAGCTACTTCCTAAACTAGTACAAACTATAGATTCATTATTTTATGGGAACTCCCTATATAATTTTAACAACCAAAGCATGGCACTGTCTACCTTCTAGAACCTGACAATTCCTACTCAGAAGTGATTTTACCAACTAAAAAGGAATAGGCGGCAAGATAATCCAACCTCTTGGCTTACTGTGAAAGTGAAATTGCAAATAAAGAACTGAGATAACACCTGGAAGGCTTAAAAATCTGATCCCACTAATACTAATAAACACACACCTTACTTATAGCAGATACATAACGTGAGACTGTATACCAAAGTTGCCATTACATTTGAGAACGCTAGCATACCTTCTGCAATTAACTTAAAATGTTCTGGCATGCTATCAAACTGTTAACAGTAAGGTGTTAAATAAAAGTACTATGTCAAAATATCTCACAAAGCATATTAAAGAATATTAAAACCTGCCATTGGTTATACTTTATCTGTGTTCCACCTCAGTAAACAAACAAATATAAATAAATAAATACATACATATGTACACACACACACACACACACACACACACACACACACACACACACACACACACACACACACACACACACACACACACACACACACACACACACACACACACACACATTAACAAATGAAGACATTACCACCTCCCTCCTCCTTATGACCTAGTGCTTGACAATATTAAATCTGCTTCTCCCTTCTCTCTTTCACACAAATTACTTCAAGAATCATTATTCTACTTTCATACCAGAAGGTAGAAAACAGTCCAGAAACAATTACAAAAACTCTGTTGCAGCTATATTCCTGAGCTTCACACTATACATCCAAAAATCCTAAGAATAGGTATAGCTGCCTACTTTTTGCGTCTTTTGGCTTTTCCTGGTTAGGGGTCGCCACAGAGGAACTCCGGTCCGCTAATGATTGGCAGTAGATTTTTACGTACCGAGTTGCCAGCTCTGACGCACAACCTTCAACAAAGGTACGCCCATTCACGCATGTCTCCACACAGAAGACGTTCTAGCTGAGAATTGAACCGAACAGCGTCTTACTGTGAGGCGACAACGCTACCGTAGCACCACCACCGCAGTTCATATGCAGACATATTTGTACAGAAATATTTATCCAGCTCCAACTTTCTACTCACCTTCAGATTCAAACTTGCCCTCAGTGTTCGACTTCCTAAGGGCCCCACTCCATCATCTTTAACAGATTTTTATCCAGTTGCTTACATATGCCCACTTGTAAAAATTCTACAAAAAAGTTCTTCATGGACAAATTCTTGAATGCCTGCTAAAATAAATGTTTTTTGTGACAAACAACATAGTTTCTTTCCTGGTTTCAGTAATGTAATAGCTATTTACAAACTCACCACAGAACTATGTAACAAATGGATGAGGGTTTACTGATTGGTGCTATTTTCATCACCCTCAAAAGAGCCTTTGAAAATGTGGATCACAATATTTTATTCTAAAATCTGTCAGCAAATGGGATTTTCAGTGAAATAATGCTGTGTCTAAAGACTACCTATTAAACAAATGATGTTAAGTTGTCAATCTCGCCTTCATTCTTGCTTGATGGGTTCGGAGCCGATCCTACCGACCGACTTTACTTGCTGCTCGAGAACTCTTTTACTTTTACCAGCCTGCCCCCACCCCATATCCCATGATGCAAGGAGTACCAGTACCCAGATGCGCTTGTCAGGAGGTCTCTCTTTTACCAACTCCTGGTAGGAGGTACAGTATTTGTGATTTTTCAAGTTTCATTTTTTTTAAATTTTTTTTTTTTTTTAATTTTTTTAAATTTTTTTTTTTTCTGAAATCCTTGTCTCTTTAAAATTTTCTTAGTCAAAATTTCAATTTTTTCCTTTTCATTTCCAATGTGTGTGTGTTTGTGTGTTTGTGTTTTATAAAGTTTTTTTTTTGTTTTTTTTAATTTTTTGTTCTTGGTGTGTTTGTGTGTTGTTGTTGTGTTTGAGTGTTGTGTTTTTTAAGGGTTTGATTCGTGTGGTCAGAGCTTGTCTCCTGACAGACTCGTGAGGTCAGATACCTCCTTGGGCCCTCTTGTCCTGCCCCTCTCTGTTGCTGTTGTCCTCCCTTCTCCTTGACCATGCCTGAGAGCCAGTGTAGAGAGTGCCAGGCTCTCCTCAGGACTAGCTCAGGCTCTCCGGCTAAGTCGACTCTTCAAAAATCCCGGCAAAAAAAACAGGCAAGGCTGCATTCCTAAACTGCCAAGGCCCAGGCTTCTGTCGTGGGTGAGATCGGCTCCGGCTGGGCGTTCTGAATGACGATAAGCCACCTCCTGCCGGAGCTATCGGGCGCGAATCTGTTGACCACTTACGATGACGTTGATTCGACCGCCCGACACCCATGTCAAGCGCCATGCATCGTCCCGACCTCCGGCCGCATCCGGCTTACGGCTGCTTTAGTGGCTAGGCTCGCTCGACGCTGAAGCCGATACTGTCGGCTCCTCTGTCGGGGGAAATTCGGTGCCCGACAGGATCAATGTCGCCTCCGATGGCATCCATTCCAGTCGGGTCGCCTTCCGCTTCCTTGAACCGATCGCCTTTCCTTCGCCACCGCCCTCGGAACGGGGCCAGGCCTTCGAACCTCGGTGGAGCGTCATCATGACCTAGAAGATCCATGCTGTAGAGAGAGTGCATCAGTAGAGAGTCAAGTCACAGGTACTCACCCAAAACACAGCCACAGTCCGTCTCCACACACCCCGTGTTGGTCCCCACCGTTACATGCCCTCCCATAACTCTATCCCAGTCGGGATGGGTTGGAGTGCAGGCCACGCTACGGAGCTACGGCTGGAGGCTACTTTCCCCGCTGTTCCTTCAGCCCTTCCTTCCTTCCTTCTTCTCTAGAGATTCCTTCCTCTCCTCTCTGGTGTGAGTGGGTGCCATTGTCCTTGTCCCGCCCCCCCGCTCTTCCCGGCCTGGAGCCCAGCTCTTAGTGAGCCGGCTGAGACTTCCCTTCGGTGGTTCCTCTCGGGTTGGCTCTTCGGATAGCTCTTCGGTAGTTCTCTCCCTGGGTTCTGGGGAGTGATGAGGTGTGACTGGCCTGGGTGATGCAGCAGCAGTCTCAGCAGTCTGTTCCCGTAGCATCTCTCCTCTAGGTCTGTTGTTCTCATCTGTGCTCCTTCTCTTGCTACAGGATCTAGAGATCTCTCGCCTCCCCCATTCCCCATTCTTCTCCCGATCTTCCTGATCCTCCTCTGAATTTCGAGAGATTCTCCTGATCTGTAGGAGGGAAGGTATGTAGGCTCCCCAGGTCCCAGGAAGCGAGCTGGCTTTGATAGGTCGAGTCATCCCTGATCCTAGATCCTCTCTGACTCAGACCTTCTAGAACTATCCCCAGAGGATGTCTCAGAGGAAACAATCCCTAACAAAATCCCTCAACAGGGGAGATAGTAATCCCTAGACCTCCCCCTCCTGGGTCCACCCGCCTTATACCCCTTATGCAGGAATGTGCCACGAAAAGCTCCCTGAACTCCTGACTCTGTGGACCCCTCCCTTAGAGGTTTCAAAGGCTCTAGGAGGCCTGACATTGGACTTCTAAGTGCTAGGTGTCCTTTCCGTACCAAACCCGTGTCACCCTAGTGAAAAACAATTCCAAACCAAGGGTGTCCCCCTGGATCCTAATAAGGACTCTAGGCCCATGGACTAAAGGACCACGGATATTGTCCTCCCCATTATTTGCTGTCGTTTCTCTGAATTATCTTTTGCTCTCACCAGACTCAGAGAGAGATCACCGACTTCAGCTCCGCTAAGTAGTTCAGGATCTGGCTGGGCTTCACTCAAGAAAGAGAATCCCAGATGTGGAACCCTCAATTCCATTGCTAACTCCTCCATGCGGCTAATATCTTAATAGGATGGAGGCAGTAGAACCCGGATAGCATGTGTGGCTCTTTGGCATCCAAACCTGGATGGGCTTATGTGATTTCTTGAGGATCCTTTAAGGCATCCTTCATGTGTCTCCCTTGGATGGGTCAGCGCAACTTGGGGTGTGCTTTCCGCCTTTGATGGGTGGTGTGAGCAGAATGAATTCTCCCTTTTGACCTGTTGGAGTCGTTTTCCACAAGTTTAGTCTCTTTTGTGACCAGATCCTTTTCCACCCCGTCGGCCCAAAGGGAGTCACGGAGTTCGTGGTCCAATTATGTGGTTCCAGAATCCCAACAACAATCACCCTCGGACAATGAAGTTCAGCCTAAAGGCAGAAGAGTGGGGGCGAGGCCTCTCTCTCGAGGCAGAGGGAGGCAGACTAGGTAAAGAACAGGAGCCCCTCAGGGAGAGAGTGAGAAGAGCCCTGGAGGGAGTCCCGAGAGCATTTCCTCCAGTCCGCCCTTTGAGGTGCCCTCGATCATATCAAGGGTTACACAATATAATTCCTTGGCATACAGTCATATCCCCTCAATTCCCTTCCAGATGTTCCACCGGTGTAAGGGACATCCTTCGAGGAAAGTCCATAAAACTAGTTCAAAAAGAGAACTACAGCCAAATACCGTCAGCCATTCAGCAAGTTCCCTCTTCAGAGTTACAATCTAAGTCCCCAAAAGACGGTTACTCAGAAACCAATAGAGGAAAAGAGACAGACTCAACAAGTCAATCAGAAGACAAGATTCGGAGTCTCCTCTTCAGGAAATTCTGCTTGGAAGAAAATTCACCGGACAAAGACGGAACCCTGGATACTCGCTCACAACTCTGCCCTCCTCACATCAAAATTCACAAGCGCTCAGGAGATTTCTGTTCTTCACACACAAAGAAGGCCATCAGTTCAGGATCTGCAGCCAGGTTCCTTTACAGGTCCAGTCACATCAAAAATAGTGTTCGGTAGTCCATGGCAGTAGTCACGGAGGATTAGGTGTTTCCATTGATTCCAGGTGTTTCCGGGCTCTCTCTCACTACCACCAGGCATCAGCTTAGGCATCGCAGGGATTACAGCATGGCCCTTTGGGCCATTGGCATCATTCAGTGCTGCCTCGTCAGGGCCCTTATCACCCTGCCAGTCCACCCCTATCAGTCTGCACTTAACTCAGGCTTAGATGTCAACTACCCTTTTAGAACTGGGCCCTCAGATTCAGATGAAAAGAAGGATCATTTTCTCTGCCATGTCACAGGCCAGAATGGTTCCAACGGTAAACAGTGGCCAGAATGGTTCTATTACTAGTCTTGGCTGATACCGATTCATTCAGACCTCCTTCAGTCTATGCTGTTCATGACAGTCAATGACAGGATCATGCGGTTCGGATTCCTACTTGACTTCATGCATCCCTTCAGTTCTTGCTTGGTGCGAAACATCAAGTACCATACCAAGGCAGATTCTTGCCCTGATCTCACTGGGGCGCGCCAACATACGGATGCTCGTCCGATCGGCCACTCATGCCAAATCAGAACAGGATGCGGGTGGGGCGTGGTGGACGTTAATTACCATCTCATGGCATGTGGTGGAGATGAGGCACTGCTTTTAGATAAAATTAATTCGCACACTTTCCTCCTGTAGATGTTGCAGCAGTTTTTACAGCTGATAGGTCTGTAGTTTGGTATATCCAACAAACAGGTCAATTTCAGTAAGTCCAACAAACAGAGGCGGAGCGCTCCCTTTCACAAAATGGGCGGAAGAGACTTTCCACCCCTTTTGTCAATTGCGCCCCTCACAGGTAAAAACCTTGTAGATAGCGGACAGAACCAGCAGAGCAATTGGGAAAAGGGTTGAGTGGTCTCTCAAGCAATCCATAGCGGGTCTCTTCAAGCAATCCATAAGATTCAAATTTTTTCGTTAATGGGTATACTCCCCCTTGTTCTTTTTCTCAGACTTCTTAACATGCCATCTTCTATCAGGCTCCCCCCTCCTCTTCTCCAACCAGACATGGCCCCAAGGCCATCATTTTGGACCCCTTCTTTCCATTGTTCTTGATCCTTTTTTGATCCTTTGGTGTGATCCATCCAGATCCCCAAGGCGATTCAGAATGCCTTACCTTTGAGCCTTTGGTTGATTCTCCTTGTTCATCACCTTTTCGTTCCTCCATCATCTGCTCCATTGTGGCATCTGTGTGCAGGTGCCACATCTCCGGTCACCAATCCTCTCCGCCTCTGGTCACGGCGTATACTGGCGGTTTGACAGTTTTCCTTCATTCCTCGGCTTCCTTCTTCTTTGCTAGCCATTAGAATATCCCAGTGCCAGAATGTCACCTCTACCAAACAGATTTACACACTGAGCAAATGGAAAGCGTTTGGAAGCTTATTGGGGAGGCTTCAAACCAAAATAGCCTGTTCCTTTTACTGCAGTTCAGTCTTAGCAGAGATTTTTTAGCAGAGTCTCGTCTTCCACACCTCCTCAGTTCAGTGTCAGAAAGTTTAATTTTGCTCTTATTTTCAGAAGATCATATTATGATAGCATTACTCTGCAGGGTCTTTTTAGAAAATTTTTCCTACCTTTTTCTCAACTATTCTCTCCTCCCCTCAATTAGGACAAATATTTAGTACTTTCATCCTGCATCCTTTCCCCGTTTCCGAACCAGCAGCTCGTGTTTGTCCAAATATCTTAGGCTCTGAACGTTATTTGATTATGCTATCCTTCCCCTGTGAGGAATTATCTGAACCATGCTCTTTCGTGGGATCTTCCAATTTGATTTTCATCACCCCTTCAGGATCCTCCATCTTTACAGAGTCCTAATACCTATCCATTCTCTCAAAGGTCGCTCAAAACAATCCTGAATCATCCCTGTATTTTCCTAACTATTTCCCACCTGTTCTTCAGATGCTGACTTATCTACATTAATTATTCAGCCCATAATATTTGGACAGATTTGAAATTTACAGAAAATCTGATCAACTTGGATATTAATCTGGCCTTTTTGATAGGCCTTACTTTTAAAAAAAGTGACTTTTTCAAGATGTTTTTCTTCGGTCATCACTGGAAATTCATCTGATCAGCTTATACGATCAACAAGTCCATGAAAATTCAATTCAACTTAGATCAACTTTACTTCCTTTCAATTTCAAGCTAAAAGAAGGACACTTGCTTTTTGCCACTCTTTGTGCCTCCCTCACTTTTCGGGAGTTTCCCAAAACAAATTGGACTTGGGGTTTCAGGAGCAGTTTGGCTCCTACAGAGCTCATTTTGGCTGCCCCAGCCACCCAGGATAGATTCCATAGGGGCCTTGGTCCAGGGAAGCAAGAATGCGTGCCATGACAACAACATGACTAGAAGATGTATACACGTCCATGTTCCGTGTGGTCTCCTCTTTCTTTCTTTCTTCTGACCTCCTCTTCCCCTTGCCTGGACATCCTTTGTCTTACCACTTGGACCTACAAGACCTGGTCCTTTTTCCATTTTTTCCAAGAACCAGTTTCTTTTTCTTTTGTAAGTATTGTATGCTTGGAATCCATTTGCGAGATCTGTGCGAGATCTGGGTACTTCCCTTCCTTGACCCATGGGATCCTGAAGCTGGCTGAGGAAAGCCAAAGGATATCTCGCCCTAAAGCAAGTGCCCGGATCGGAGCACCCTGTAAGCAGAGACCCATCAAGCAGAAAGAAGCGAGAATGGTCCTAGCAGCCCTTTACAAACAAGGTACATAACTATGGATTTCCGACTTTATGGAACTACAGCTGGTTCAAGAAGAGGATACAGCCTAAGGAGTCTCTGAGTGGTCGATCCTTGGTCATCCTCTGTCTACTTTGTTTTATTAACAATCTTCCTATGACCACCTACAATCTAATTGCCTTTTGTGTATTGACGATCTGCTGTTAACATAGTCAGGTAGAAGTTCATATGATATTTCTGCGTCACTGAGGTACCACCTTGGTGGCTTGGTCTCATCTGGAATTGTTTTACACACAACAAACTAGAAGTAAATTCTGCCAGCAGTACAGTCATGTTCTTCAGCACACACCATAAACTCAAATGTGCCAGTGATATCCTGGTAACTGATCCCACAGGCTACCTACGCCCAACAACTTCCCAGGAAAGATATTTAGGTAGCATTTTATACCAGAATCTCAATTTTGCAAACACTTCTGGAATGCAAGTTGACAAGGTCCTTAATCAGCTAAAGGTGTCATATAAAAATTAAAATTACAGCTGAAGCTAGCTGAACAATAACAAGCAATGTACTTTTACCCAGAACTTGAATATGGCCTGTACTTATAGGTTCATAGGTAGGTATTAGGCTATCGACCCTGGGGCCTATACAAGGCCAGCCAAAAATGTACCCTGGCTTTTGCCACCCAAGAAAATTATTGTCCTGTGCCACTGTCAAGCAGAGCCACAGAGGTGAACCCTGGGGTGAATTTCCTATTTCCCATCCAATCATCAAGATTTTTCTTGAAGAGTGCTAATGAGGAGCTTTGTTTGATATAGATAGGTAGTTTATTCCACAGTATGGGAAGTCTCTGGGACAGGAATCTATCCCTCCGGCATGTTCTGTTTATTGTGGTGACAAGGTTTAGGTCCCTAGAGCGTGTAGCTCAGAGGGATTGGGATTTCTTTAAGTGGAGCATGTCCAACAGCTCTGGGTTTGACATAGCTTTGTATGTTAGGCAGAGATCACCTCTGAGTAGGCGATATGCGACGGAGTAAAGCTGGAGTTTTTTGAGACGGTCTGCATAGGGCATCTGTTTGAGGCCGGTAATCCTCTTTGTGAGGTATTTCTGCAGCCTTTCCAGTTGTTGTAGATGCCTTGCAAGGTACATACCAAAAGGGGCGTTGTACTCTATAATGGGTCTAATGAGTGATGAGTAAAGGGGAACAATGACCTCTTTTTTTCTGGATGAGAAACCTTTTGTGATGAGGTGTGCCACGTAGAAGGATTTCCTGACTACTGTAGCAATGTGATTATCAAAGGAGAGACTACTGAACACCTGTGTCCCAAGGTCTCTTATCACACTTTCGGTGTTAATACACTACCGCCTATGTTGTAGTTCATGGATACAGAGTTTTTACCAAAGGGGATGACAATGCACTTTTTGGCACTGAGCTTGAGGCCATGGCTTTGACACCAGGCATCTGTCTCAGTGAGGCCCTTTTGTAGGATGTCCACATTGTTAGGAATTTCAATTATGGCTCCTAGTTTGCAGTCATCTGTGAACTTCATTAGCCAAAGACCTTCTGTGTTAGCCTGTACTTCAGAGAAGTAGATACCAAACAGGAGAGAACCCAGGACTGAACCCTGTGGTACTGCACTTGCCACTGGTCTGAAGTCAGATTTGGAGTCTGCTACTTTCACAGTGTGGGTTCTGTCAGTGAGCCAGTTGGCAACCCATCTTGTGACATAGGGATTTATACCTAGTTTAGTGAGTTTATCTATAATTCCAGAGTGGGGGATGGTGTTGAAAGCCTTGGCAAGATCTAGATAGGCTGTGTGAACCACCTTACCCTTGTCTATGGCTTTGGTGACTGTTTCAAAGAAGTCTATCAGGTTTAGGAGACATGATCTGCCTTTTACAAACCCGAACTGGGTGGAGTCCAGAGTTTGGAGATTACCAATGTCTTTGTTTATAAGTTCCATGATGATACGTTCCATGGCCTTGCAGACCAGGCTCGTCAGGCTAATGGGGCAGTAGTTCCTGGGGTCTGTGGTGGCTCTCCCTTTGTGGAGTGGGATAACCATTGCTGTGCACCATTCAGCAGGCACAAAGCCTGAGGTGAGGCTATAACTGAACATGGTACTTAGTTGGGGTGCCAGTTCGTTATGTAGTTCATGTAGAACGCAGCCAGGGATGTTGTCTGGTCCCATGGATGCTGTGTTCTTGGCTTTGGAGAGTGTAGTTTTTACCTGTGCAGCAGTGATTACAGGAACTTTGCATTCTTCCGGTATAGAGATGGGCTCTTTAGGGGGTGAGAGGGGAGTAAAGTTAGCACAGAACCTATCTGCCTGGATGTTGGCAATATCAGTTGGGTCTGTATATTTAGTGCCATTGTGCTGTAACTCAGAGCAGATCTGAGTGTTGCCATTGAGATTCTTGACATAGCTATAGAATGCTTTGTGGCTGTCTTTAGAATCAGTAGCGATTTTGTTTTTGTAACTAGCTTTGGAGGATTTTATCAGGGATCGCAGCTTCTTACTGGGGCTGACCAGGAAGCTCCTCCACTTGTGGGATTTTACTCTCTTTTGCAACAGTTTCTTCCTTCTGTTGTACAGTTTGTTTATGGCACGGGACCACCAGATTGGCTTCCTTTTTTTGGAGGATAGTGTCTTGGTTCTGTTTGGGATAGCACGATCCATGCACTCATGTAAGTACTTATAAAGTGCAATTGTGTAGGATTCAGTAGTCGTAACTGTATTGTCCATCTGCATGGGTGTCATGAAGTTCACCACTTCTGTCTTAAGAAGCATGAAGTTGGCTTTGGAGAATTTTTTTACCATGGTTTCCTTAATGGGGGGTGGGGGCAGGATGTGGATATCTAGGGCAATTAGCTTATGGTTGGATCGGACCAATGAGATGTTGACTTCAGGTGTGGAACACCGGTCACTCATGTTGGTAATGACTAAATCTAGGATATTGTTGCCCCTGGTGGGGGTGTGGATAAGTTGATCCAGGTCATTGGAGTTTATGAATTCCAGAAAGCGTTGAGTGAAGGAGTTGGTACATGAGTAGTTTTCCCAGTTAATGGTGGGGTAGTTGAAATCGCCCATTATTACGGTGTTTGGTTGAATCCTAATATTTTCCAGTACATCAAGAAAAGAGGAGTCGGAATCCTGGGGCATGGTGGGTGATCTGTAGCAGGCTACAATTTGGATTGTAGTTTTGCCCAGAGTTAGTTGCACTTGGATAACCTCAGCAGCATTATGCTGAGCAACTAGCCTGGCGGTGTGAATATCCTTAATGAATATGGACACACCTCCGCCTTTGGTGTTCCGGTCCAGGTTACATGGCCAAAAAGTGTGGTATGAGTTATAGCCTGGAAGTGCAGGGGTGCTCTCTGGAGCCTTGAACCAGGTCTCAGTCACTGCACAGATATCAATGTTCTCAATTTTAAGGAGTGCCTCGAGTGAGTGCATTTTGAGATTTAGACTTCTAGCATTAAGTAGCATCAACCTCAGTTTTTGCTTGCTTGTTCCTGTTACGGTGGTGAATTTGTCATTTGAACCTTGTCTAAAAAAGGCAATATAGGGGCGGCAAGAACCTTAGCCAGTATCCAGAATCCTAGGGGTGACAGGTGCAGGCCATCTCTGGCAAAGCATTGTGGTCTGTTGACCATGTCATCCCAGGCAGACAGATACTGGATCCCTTTAGAATGGCAGTAGAAGCTTAGCCAATTGTTGAAGTCAATCATTTTGTCCTTGTACTGTGGCATCATTCTGGGTGATGGCAGAATGCTACTCAGGGCTAGGGTCATACCTGCCTGGGCTACAAGATTGGAGAGCTCTTCCATGTCTCTTTTCATTTAGTCCAGGGAGGTATGTCTCAGGTCGTTCACACCAACATGGACAATGACAGAGTCATATTTGTACTTGTTGTGGAGTGACCTGAGTGTGTGGGTTATGTGGCAGATCCTGGCACCCGACAGGCAGCTGACAGTAACCTTCTCCTTGTTTAGCCTGGTGAGTGGGACATCAGTGTGTCTGACTATAGAGTCACCTATGACTAGTGTGTTGGATATGTTGTTTTGCCTTATTGGCTGTGGTTGAGTGGCACACTGAGTCTGCGGGGGGGTTCCGGCATGTAAATCGCGAGACGATTGCCCGCGAGCTACAACGCCGAAACTAGAAGGCCACAGCACTGCTAGACCATAGAGCGGTGCGGCCGAAAGTGAGATACGCCATTGGAACCCACGTCGGTGGGAAAACAAACAAACAGAGACAACCCCTAAAGCAGCTACGTGGGCTGCAAACCGACAGTGTAAACAGGCGCAGAATGCCAACAACAAGTAAAGCCAAATGAATGCAAGTAAATGTATCATACCCCAACTGCTCCACATGTCCACACAAAGCACAAAAATACATTCAATAGAAAAAGTAAAGCAACATACCTGTAGATCACCAGAAGTCCTCACAAACCCGCACACTAAACATTTCCGGGAAGCAAGTAGTACAATCCATAGTAGCTGCAGCTGCAGCAGAGTGTATGTACATGCGCATTTTCAGACAGCAAGTCCCTGCCAATACAGTCTACCATTATATAATAGCACAAAAAGCCCTGAGCTGTGCAGAATATATGTAGCCTACATACCACACATATGTGGACATCCAGCAGTGTAGTGGAACAGACAGATGGGTTTCAGACTTCATACCCCTCAGAAAGTACATGCTACTGTAAGACCTGTTGGTGTAACAGCAACCAAGCATGTCACAGCATGATAGACACAGTGTCACAGTGAGTACCACTGTTGTGAATAGTTTCATTTCATGCCCAACTCATAGTGATGGAGAGGCATGCCTGCAACACACAGCAACTGTTCTGCCAGAGGCTCCCTAGTGCAATGGCAGGTGGGAACATGGAACTCAGGCAAGCACAGACTACCAAGCCAACAGCAGGGAGTAAAGATTGTAGTAAGGGAACACTGTCACGCAGGGGTAGCAACCCTACACCTAGTCCACAGCAGCATGTGTGTATTGCAGGGGCTGCCAAACCCATCCATTGTTTGCTGGAGCTGGGGTACACAAGTATGCAGGCCTATGTAGGCAGACAAGGGTGCAACACTGAGTAACCTCACTATGTAACCTCTGTCACTGAAACTGAGACTAGGCCCCACACCCTGATTGGCCAGCAGCAAGAGCTGGGAGTTAAAGGGGACCTGTTCAGTACACATAGAAATTGTATTGCAAGCAAGTTGTATAGATGCCTACCAGACTACAAGCACTTGTCAGCCCCATGGCTGTGTGAACTGCACATAGTGAAACCCTAGCAGAATGGGTAGTCAGAGCAAGATAGAGTACAGACAGCTGCACAGGGAACTGTGGCAGGCAGCGCTACTTCACAGGGTATCTGATCCTGTTCCCAGCTACACTGGCCGTGATGGATACTGAGAGGCCATCAACAAGTGGTGTTACCATGATGGAATCTATGTACCTGTATAGCCCTGGTCAGCTTGGCAACAGATGCAGCACAGTGCCCAGCCAACTGGGCAAACCAGTGCTGGTAGTGGAGGGATACCTCTACCATTTGGAGCGTGAAGCACCACCTAAACGGTACTGGGCATGTATTGAGTGGAGAGTACAGGCCTGCAGAGGCCGTGCCATCACTGTTCGTCAGGATGAGGGGGAAGAAATGCTTAAATCACTGCCACACCAGCACGGCCCAGATGCAACAATAGCCCAAGTGGCTACAATGCAAGCAGAACTGCAGCAGAGGGCAGTAACCAGCAATGACTTGCCAAGCCTGGTAATGCAGAGTGTCCTAGGCTCAGCGGATGACAATGTACTACAAGAGATGCCTTGCTGTGCCACCCTGCATCGTAGCATAACCAGAGTACGGCAGAGGGCACGGGCATCCATAACCACACCTCCAGTAACACTCGCGGATATTGATGTCAGCCAGTATCCACTCCGTAGTGGCAGCTTTATCCTCCGTAGAAGGTCTGATATGGATGGGACTGATTCCTTGGTTCTACTTACAACGTCACAGAATCAGACTGATCTGTGCAGTTCTGACATAATTCTTGGGGATGGCACCTTCCCTACACGGGCTGATATATGTTTCCAGCTGTATACATTACATGGCTGTATTGGCACCCCCACCTCAACAAGGATTGTCCCCCTGGTGTACTGTCTCATGACAAGGAAGTCAGAGTCTGCATACAACAGTATGTGGGAGATACTGAAAGGTATGGCCACAGAACAGGGGTGCACCTTGGCTCCACTGTATATTATGACTGATTTTGAGAAGGCAGCGATCCGTGCCAGCCATAAGGCATTCCCTAAGAGTATTCTGAAGGGGTGCCTTTTCCATTTTGCACAAATCATTTGGCGCCAGATCCAGCATCACCACCTTGTGGCCCTCTATGGTACGGACACTGCTTTCTCAATTGCCATCCACAATCTGATTGCGTTGGCATTCTTACCAGTGGAAGATGTTGTCCCTGCATTTCTGGACATTGTGGCTACTTTATCAGACTGTGCACAGCCTATTGGTGTATTCCTGGATCATCATTATGTGAGAGGCCAACCTCGCAAGTATGCATCCCACTGCTCTGCACAGCAACGACTGCCATCGTCCTATTCTTTGAGGTTTTGGAATGTGTGTGATGTCTCTGACATGGACTTCCCGCAGACTAATAACCAGGTAGAGGCATGGCATCATCGGCTGAAGGTGTTACTTGGACACCCTACTGTGCAGCTATCCGACCTTCTGTCTGTTCTGCAACAGGAACAGAACCTGACAGATACCCGACGGGAGTCTCTTTTGAGGGGGATGCCTGTGACACCACGTAGGAAGGCTATTGTTGTAAGGGAGCATCGTCTAAAGCACATCTTGCGACATAAGTGTGACTACAGTGATGTGCAGGATTTTCTCTGTGCTGTGGCGCATTTCTATAAGTTGTGATTATATCTGGGTTTCGTATGCACCAAGCACTGCACACATCACTTTACATATTGTGTTAATAAAGGCTTTGCCCACAGCACACAGGTTTCACACTACCACTTTCATGCCCACTTGGCATCCTATGCCAGGCACATGTTCCACTGACAGTTGCACATGGTGGTTTCTAGGGGGTGTAGAGTGTATCACTAAAGGGGTTTGTGTCTCCCACCTGTGGTTAGGGTGCAGGGGGTTCCTCTATTCCCACAGGGAATTGTCTGCAGGCATTTGTCACTGCAGCTAAACTGCCAACCTGCCATGTGTCCACATCTAGCTGTATCACTGGGGGGTGTCGCACCGCCCAGGTGCCTGAACCTGTCTGTGGGCTATGTGTCATTTGGGTTGTGTTGGGGGTGGAGGTTGCTTGCATTTCTGCTTTGGAGGTCTCTGTTGCTTGAGTAGATTATTATTGAGAGTCTCCGTGAATGTTTTTGTGTTTCTATGTGTGGATTTTGGTGGTGTAGATTTAGTGAGACTATGTGATGAGTGTGGTGCAAGTGTTTACCTTCTCCTCTTGACTGTCAAGTTCAGTCTTGATTGGAGAGAGATTGACCTCCAGTTTAGCTAGATAAGTGCATCTCTCACAGGTTGTAGTGTTGGGTGGTAGGAGGAGAGAGTTGTCTGTGTACATGAAGCAATTTCTACATTGCCCCAAGATGCGCAGATTCATCAGATAGACAGGAGAGAACACTGGGAGCTGACCCTTGGACATGCCTGAATAAAAAACTATTTTCCTCTAGATAAGTGAGGAAAGTGAGTACAAGAGCTGTTTTTCTCTAAGCAAGTGAGGAAACTAAGTATCAAAACTGTTTTCCTCTAGGTAATGAGGAAGGTTGAGTGTTGTAGTAATTAATAGGTTATTTAGTGCTTACAAGTTCTGAACAAGTGCTGATCACGAATAAGCAAATTAAAGTGCTAAAACTAAGAATCTGTAACTGGATTAAACTAGTTACAGGAAAGGGAGGAAACAAGTGCAAATGCAGGCTTTTAAATCAGAAAGTTGAGAGAGATGGAAAAACTGCCCAAACAGCCAATAACTACAATTTCTGGGCCAGAACCACTTCTTATGTGGTAGATAGGTTACCTAGTACTTACAACTCCCACTGATAAGCTAGAAGGCTTCCCTCCAACACAGAAAGCTTGGGGGGGCTCAGAAGCTTACATACAGTCCTGGATACAGCAAATCTGAATCTGGACTACACTAGTTACAGGAAAGGTATATTTTATATATATATATATATATATATATATATATATATATATATATATATATATATATATACATACACAGAAAAGTAGCTAAAACAGCAGTCAAAACAATTAAAATGCAATGCAAGCTAGCACACTTGAGTATGTAGCAATGTTAGACCAAACAATTTAAAAAAATGCAATTAAATTAAAAATGACTAAAAACAAGTGCAGAAGGAGTCTATTAGGTAGAATGAGGTAAAGAGATGGGACTGGGGGGAGTGTCCCAGATCAAATCTACAGTGGGGGCGGGCAACTGCAAAAGCCTCCAAATTTAAACAACAAGACAATAATAGGGAGGGTGGGTAGGAGAACACCAACACCTTCAGCAGATATCTGAAAAACTATACAGTGAAACAAAATTAACAGTGCCCAACTCTGAAGTCAGCCAGCAATGATATAAAATTAGTCAAACAGCAATTACCAGTACACAACTCTGAAGTGCCAGAAAAATATACTCAGCTCTGTATATCTCCAGATAGTTTGAAGAGCACTCTGTCAGGACACAGGAAGGCTCCAGCTATGATATCTTCTTACTTCTTTACTGCCATACTGTGCTGATACAAACTACGGAAAATGAGATTCTGTACTTCATTTCTCTTCCAGCCTTTTGAGAGCACCATTGTACTACCGTACAAAAATGCAAATAATTCTTATTTTACTTACTCTCATCTTAAACTTCTAAATACTGGCTACTGCCCTCCTCTAAAGAGCTTGATTTATACCAGGGAATGTCTACATGCCCCACAAAACACTGAGCCCCTTGAATTTTTTTTTACAATGACTTGAATATGGCCTATACTTGCTTTCTTTCCTGCCACATCACAATACCATACTGCTGCAAACTACAGAAAATGAGTTTCTGCACTTTATTTATCTTCCTAACTTTTTTTTTCCAAAATCTCTTTATTTCAATTTTCTTTTTTCAAATAATAACAGCAATACGGTACCTCAAAAACACAAATAGGTTACTTGCTAGATATAATTCTTGACAAATAAAATTTGCCTACAAATTGTCATGAAAATCTAACCTTTAAATAAGAAATGAATGTAGTATAACCAGTCTTTCTTGCATCTTCTCCCTTTTCTTAGTATATGTGTAACTAGATATTTTCCCTAAACATACAAATAAATGGTTAAATTTCTATTTTTACTTTATATATAGACTATCCCCATTCTAACTATCCCTTATGAGACCAAATGAACATAAGAATTCTCATACTTTACTTGACGATGTAGTCACTTCTTGTGTATATATTATATATATATATATATATATATATATGTATGTATAATTTTCTCGGAACGAGATTGTTGTCCGTTTTCTTAATTGGAATGTCATGTCACCAATTACATGGGAAAAGTTTAGCAATCTTGCTATCAAATATATCTCATCTCACAAATTAATTTATTCAAAAACAAAAAACAAACGCTATTATCTTCCTAACTTTTGGGAGTACCACCATATAAAAATGCAAAAAAAAAAAAAAAAAAACTTTTATTAAATACTCTCATTTTTAAACTTCTAAATACTAGCTACTGCCCACCTATAAAAAAACTTGATTTATACCAGTGAATGTTCACATGCCCTAGAAAAATCTTGAGACCCTTGAATTTTTGCATTCTATAACAGAAATTATATTCATAAGCATTGACATGACAAACTGGAACAATATTTCTAACAAGATTCTACAAGCTGAGAATTTGATAAATTTTAAGAAACAGCTCAAATCCCACCTGATGGCTGGTAACAAATGCATGTGCTTCAATGACACAGGCTAAGAACAGGTAGGAAGACACACTCCAGCTTTACTACATGTTGGTTTGACTTGCTACCTGGCTTCATTCTGCTATTTTAAATATGTTTATTTGTATGTATGCAAATAATTGTGTGTGTAAATATTTATTTTTAACTTGGAAGCTCTTTGTTTAACCCACCTGAGTGTATTTACCTGTAGATTTCTCTGACTGTGTTTGCACTTTAGGAAGGGAATTTGTATTATATAAGTTTGGACATGTCTACCACCTCCGTTTTTCTGGAGAGGTGCTTGGTTTGTTACCATTGTCAGTATTTATTGTTTGTCTATATCTCTGTGGTCCATGCCGTAGCTTAGAGGGGTCCTTGGATCAGTTCACTTACCAGTTAACAAATGTTAAATAAGCAAGGAAGTAAACAGTTGATATAGCTCACCAGGATAATCTACTCCTTTGAATTGTAGCACCCCAGCACACCTTGTACCTAAGGCTGATGCCTACTCCTTTGAAATGTAGCACCACAGCACAGCTTTTACCTGAAGTTGCTGCCTGCTCCTTTGAAATGTAGCAACCCAGCACACCTTGTACCTGAGAATGCTGCCTATATTTGGTAAGATCTGACCATAAAGCAATCACTTTTGAAGTCACCATCTCCCCTGCCCCCCCCTGTCAGGGTAAAAAAAAACTTTTCCAAAGCTGACTACAATCTCTTCAGAGCAGGTATATGCACCTTCACAGCCACCATCCTTTCAGATGGAACTAGCACTAATATCCAAGCCTACACCAAAAAACTATAGTGAGCACCTACATAACTGTATAGACTCATCAATACCTGACAGGACCAAATCACCTTCCTCAAGGAAGAGTAAACCTATCTGGTGGACAGCAGCAATAAACAAACTCTATAATAAAAGGAAAAACTTGCTGTCCAGGACCAAGAAGGAGCAGGTGCCAAGTTGAAAGCAATCTCTCCTTTGTCTGAACAAGCAAATAAGGTCACTGGTGAAATCCTCTAAGGCTAACTTTGAGTCCAAATTGGCCACATCCACTAAGGACAATCACAAGGCCTTCTTCACATATGTCCGCAATCTCAAAGGTAATACCCAAATCTGCTCTGAAGTGGTGTTCAATAGCACTGTATACACAAACACCATAGATATAGCCAACCTTCTGGCAGACAGTTTCAGTGAAAACTTCATCCCCCCTGTCCCCCCATCAGTAAATCAGGACATCCCCAGAACCTGCCCCCCCTCCCCTCATCACCAGGGAGCAGGTCTTTAATGCCTTCTCAAAGGCAAAAAATACAGTCTCCATGGGACCTGATAACATCCCTGGCTATATCCTACATGAACTTAGGCATAAGCTCTCAGCTCCATTAGGCACCCTATTCAACCAAAGCCTGAGCACTGGCTTCATCCCAGCTGAATGGAGGACAGCCACTGTCATCCCTCTACACAAAGGTGGAGCGTCCACTGACCCAGGCAATTATAGGCCCATCAGCCTAACTAGCCTGATCTGCAAGGCCATGGAACGCATTATCATGGACCTTATAAACAAAGACATTGGCAACCTCCAAATATTTGACCTCACACAGTTTGGTTTTGTCAAAGGGAGATCATGCCTGTTAAACCTGGTCGACTTCTTCGAAACAGTCACCAAAGCCATGGGCAAGGTGAAGACAGTGCACACTGCCTATCTTGACCAAGCCAAAGCTTTTGACACTATTCCCCACTCGGGCATAATAAATAAATTCTCCCAACTATCCCAAGGCTCGGTCTTGGGGCCTCTACTGTTTGGGATATACTTTTCCTGAGGTGCAAGCCAAAACCAGTGGTCTGTGTCTGACTAAGTCTGCAGATGACTGCAAGCTGGGCATTGTCTTAAATTCACCTAGTGATGTGAACATCCTCCAAGTGGGCCTTAGCCAAACTAATGACTAGTGCCAGAAGCATGGCTGCAAATCTGAATGCCAAGAAATGCATCATTATCTCCTTTGGGCAAAATGGCATCCCCACTAATTATCACATTAATAACAATGTATTAAGCACGTAATCAATCTTGAGGGACTTGGGCACCCAGGTTGATATCAACCTGACTTTTGACCACCATGTTGTCTCCATTGTACAGAAGGCTTTCTACATGACATACCTCATAAATAAGGGTATTTCATCCAGGAACAAGGAGGTCATAACATCCCTGTACTCCACCCTTATCAGACCCATTATCGAGTACAGTGCGCCCTTCGGCATGTACCTTGCCAAGCACATGCAGCAGCTGGAGAGACCACAGATGTTCCTGACCAGGAAAATCCAGGATCTCAAACACCTATCCTATACAGATAGGCTAAAAGCCCTGTCCCTCTACTCAGTCTTGTACTGACTGCTCAGAGGTGGCCTGTGTCTGACATACAAGGCCATCTCAGACCCAGCCTTGATGGAGTTGCTGCATATCCGTAAGTCAAACTCCACTTGTGCAACCTGCATGCAAGGCCTTAACTTGGTCTGTGACATTAATAGAACTTGTTGGCAGGATAGATTTGTATCCCAAAGACTCCACCATCTATGGAATAGACTCCGTCTCCATGTCAAGCAGATTACCTCTCTAGCCCGCTTTAAGAGGAACCTGGATGACTGGATGGGAAACAGAAAATACACCCCTGGGATCCCACCTGTGTCCCTGCTGGATAGGGGAAACAGGTTCTGACTTTGAGGGAACATGGGCAAAATTCTTGGCTAGGCTTATAAGGGCCTCTGGGCAAATAGCCTATTATCATCCTATGAACCTATGAACCTATAATATACTCTGGAAGGAAAAAGGAAAAAAAAAACTGTTTCCATAAGCAGTCAACTTCATCATAATAAAAAGGATCTAAAACTGGTAAGTAAGTCTCCCTAGTTTACCATTAGGAAATGCAAAGCTGCCTGTGAATGAAAGGTTGCAATTAATTCTAAAGATAACATTATGGCCTTCTTCAGCTACATTAGGAAGCTTAGAAGTAACAAATAGTTCTGTACTGAGTTTATCCATAATCATAAAACTCTTCTAGTCTGATCCCATAGTCATTACCATTGTGAATATTTTTGTGGACAAATTCTTTTCCAACACAGCCTACCCTCTGCTACCTATTCTCCCCCATATCTTTTCTCCTGAAAATACTTTGGATCCATAGCTGGAACATGGTTAAGTGGGGCCCTAGGCAGGGTAATGGATTAGGGCCCCCCACAGCAGCCCTCCCCCGGCAGCACCCCCCAGCCATTCCAGTATCCCATTACTTGGTAGTTATCTTCTTCTTTATTTCTACATTGATTACAGATATTTAAAACCTTTATTTCAAATTTTATAGCAAAACACTGATAGCCATTTGCTAAACAAAACAATACAGACCTACAGTGAAAACAGACTTAGCATGAGCAATAAACATCTCTGCCCTTGAAACTCACATTCAATGAAACGGAATTGAAACCCACATTCAAAGAAAATGCATCTGGTCAGTGGTGGGTTAAGTTTATCTTGGGGATATTTTCAAACCATATAACCCTTGCACACATATTTTGGACAGTGCATACATGCATGTGTTCTTTGATGCACCATTCTGATTGTATTAAAACTTAAACTAAATGCAAAAAATGCATTATCATCCTTTTTGGCAAAGAGGAAGTCCCTGTAAATTATAATATTAACAGTACCCCACTTAGCTCAAACCCTGTAGTGAGAGATTTGGGAACACATGTTAATAGCAACCTTAACTTCGATCACCATGTGTCCACAGTGGTAAGGAAGGTCTTCTGTGTTGCACATCTCATAAGTAAAGGCATCTCATCCAGAGCTAAGGATGTTATAACTCCCCTGTACTCATCCCTCATCAGACCACTAATAGAGTACAACGTTCCCTTCTGTTTGTACTTCATCAGACATCTGATGCAGCTGGAGAGACCTCAGAGGTTTCTTTCCAAGAAAATTCAGGGCCTTCAACACATGACTTACATGGACAGACTGAAGGCCCTGTCACTGTACTCTGTATCTTACAGGCTGCAGAGAAGTGACTTGTGCCTGGCCTACAGAGCAGTGTTGGCCCCTACCCTAATGGAAATGCTGCACATCTGCAAGTCAAATGGGATAAAATGCACTCACTCTAGGGATCTTAACCTAGCCTGCAACATTAACAAGACATGCTGGAGAGACAGATATGTCTCCCAGAGATTACCACTTCTCTGGAACAAATTCCCATTTCATGTAAAACAGAGTTCCTCAATGACCCTATATAAGCATTATTTAAACGACTGGATGGGAGACTGTAAGTTTACCTCAAGGGCATCACCTATGTCCCTCTTGGATAAGGGCAGTTGGTGCTGATCTTAGACACACACTGCAAGTATAGACCATACAACTTGGTCAATAAGGGAACAAGGGTATAACATGGCTGGGCTTATCAAGGCCCTTGGGCCAATAGCCTAGCAATCTCCTATGAATCTATGAACCTGTATTCCTTCTATAATACAGCACCACTTGTTAGAGTGTGTTTTAAATTTGTAGATTTGAACATTTTTCCAGTAAGCAATGAAAATAAGCATATGAACCAATAAGGACAAAACTACCCATTGCAGAACATTTCAACCACAAAAGACCACTCAAACTTGTCATTACAATCCACCAATATCAGTCAATATACACAGTCTCTGCAGAAGTAAAAGTCATATGAATTATTCCACATTAAAAAGATCTATAACTAATGAAGAGTTTGCTGCTGGCAAACAGCTTTACATGTTAGTGTTTCATTTACAAATTCAGTGCCTGCTGCCTTTGAAGAATAAGCTGCTCATGTTGCATTTAAAGAAAATGGCACACTGGTAATATTGCAATACAGAATGACTGTCAAACCAACAGGCATCTAGTCATCTCATCCAAAGGCAAACACACTCAGAAGTGGATCATCCCCATCCGCCTTAAAGGAGGTGCTACAACATCAGCACTCCATGAATATGGTATGGGAGTTGAATCCATAGCCTTCTGCACCAAAGGCAAATATGTTACCTGTTGTGCTACTAACACTATTTTTAAAATTATAGCACAAACACTGATGATAACCATTTGCTAAGCAAAAAGGTTACACACTAGAAACAGACTTGGCATGAGCAACAATAAACTTCACTTCCCTTGAAACTTGACATTCCCCGAAAATGCAAAGAAAGTCAGCATTCCTTGAAAAAGACAGAAACTCAAAATTCCTTGAACATGCACAGAAACTCAACAATCTTTGAAAGTGCACAGAAGCTCTTCAGTCCTTGAAAATGGACTGCAACTCAACATTCTTCGAAAAAACACTGGAACTAAACATTGTAAATGAACAGAAACTCAACATTCTTCAGAAATGCACTGAAACTCAACAGTCCTTGAAATATATTTGCTGATGACAGTTTGGCAATTGGTGTAGAGGATGTAGGCACTAAGAACCTGTACAGAAGGTACAGAGTTTGAGCCTGAATGAGTTAACCAACTTACTATCCCTATCTGGGGCATTACACACACATATGCACCACTAACCTACTATTTTACAAAGGAATTTTCTCTGTATTTGTCTGCAACAGCATAATTTCAAATCCATGCTTGTTTCTTAAAAATGTCACACTCTGTTTCAATTTAAATGTGTATGTGTGATACTAAAGATGCGCATACAGATGCTACTAAGGATGCATTCTGCATGCATCTTTAAAGAAGAACTGTAATGCATGCAGAGTGCATACTTAAAGAAGAAGAAATATAATTTTTTTGGCAGCCCTCCAACCAGTGGGGCCCCCCCCACGAGGTGAGTAGGCCTTAGGCAATTGCCTAGATTGCCTAGTGGTGGATCCGGCTCAGTTTGGACCACATTCTTTTGCCATATTCCAAAATTAAACACATCGGTTCTATGGGTCCTGGCAATGTACATGAATGTTAGCTGAGAAGAGTCATGTCTCAGCTTGCAAAACCCCTTTCTCAGCTCTTCAACCCGAGTCTTTCCACTAGTAACATCCCTGAAGTGTGAAGAACTGCTGTTGTGGTGCACTTGTATAAAAGTGGTCTGTTTGTTGACACTGTGAATTACATTCATATTAGTCTCACTAGTATTATTTGCAAAGATGTGGAATGTATTATAGCTGAACTAATAAACAAAGACATAAGTGGCCTTATATCCCTAGGTCCACACCAATTTGGCTTTGTAAATGGCAAACCATGCCTTCTCATCTGGGATGAGTTCTTCAAAAGAGCTCTGCAGGACATCACTTGTGACATTCTTCTATCTGGAACAAATAGTAAAAGCATTTCTTGGGAAGCTTGGCATAACAGTTAAGGTCTTTACCTTACAGATACAAGGTTCAAGGTTTGATTCTAACTTTTGGTTGCTAGCTAGGTTTTTTTTTAATAGTCTACAGTTTGGTAGCCTAGTATTTACCTATGCACCTATGAAAAGAGCTGTGTCTGCGGTGGTGGTGCTGCGGTAGCGTTGTCGCCTCACAGTAAGACGTTGTCCTGTTCGATTCTCAGATAAAGCGTCTTCTGTGTGGAGACATGCATGAATGGGCATACCTTCATTGAAGGTTGTGCATCAGAGCTGGCAACTCAGCATGTAAAAATCTACTGCCAATCATTAGCGGACTGGAGTTCCGCTGTGGTGACCCCTAACCGGGAAAAGCCGAAAGATACAACAACAACCTCTGAAAAGAGCTACTGAGACCATGGATATTGGGCATAAAGTCCACACTGCCTTCCTGTATGTTGTCAAGGCCTTTGACTCTATTTTCCATGCTGGGATTATTGGCAAACTCCCAACTCAAGATTAACCCATACATTGTTCTCTGGACAGTTGCAACTGGCTATCACATAGAGCCTGTTATGTTAATATTGATATTTGATCTAGACAGAAGAATGTCACCAGTGGTGTCTGACAGGGTTTTCTGTCTGAATCTCTCTTTTTTGGTGTTTACTTATCTTGTAAAAAAGCTGATATTGAGAGAGTATGGCTAACCAAATTTGCTGATGACTGCAAACAGGGGCAGTTATCAAATCCCGTTCTGATACTCAAATTATACAACAAGGGCAGGACCAAGCAAATGCTTAATGAGTTAATAATGGGTTTACTCTCAGTCCTAAGAAAGGCAGTAGAGTTCTATTTAATTATTTATTTTGGTAAAGATAACATCATTTCTATATACTGTATAGGCAACATTCCACTTAAATCGGACACAGTCATTAGGGACTTGAGTAGCTATGGTGATAACAAATTCTCCTTTGACCTTCATATCTTTGTGGTGATTAGAAAACCCTTTTACCGCGCAAAACCTATTTTTCATGGCATCTCTTCAAGGTCCAAAGTAGTTATAGTTTCATTTTATTCCTCTCTTATTATCCCTATGACTGAATATAATGTCCCTTTTAACATATGCTTTGCTAAGCAGTTACATCAATTCAAGCTACATCAGTGCTTCTTCATTAAAAAGATCTCATGTCTTAGTAACCTAAGCTATTGATAGACTAAAAGCCCTATCCCTTTGCTCCATGCTGTACAGGCCTAAGGCGTGATATTTGCATATACTTCTGTGCTATAAGTGAACTAGCACTCTCTGAACTTCTTTTCCTAAATAGATCCAGTGGTAGAAAAAGCACCTGCTCTAGAGACCTAAAGCTATGCTACTACATCAACAACATCAAATGGCATTGTAGGTCCTAACACAATGTATTCTCCATTTCTGGAATAGGCTATTGTTACATATTAAGCTCAGTACTTACCTAGCAACCTTTAAAACCAGTCTAGATGACTGGATAAGTGACTAGAAATTTTCACCTGGAATACAGGGGGGAAATCTACTTGAGAGGGACACTGATAGCCTCTCACTACTATGGTTGATGTGGTTGAGAGCTTCTCTATGGTCTTATGGACCATAAGCTTATGAGTCTATGAAGTGGTGTACCATCTCTGTGGAGTTTGCATGCACTTCCTATGTCTATGTGTGGTTTTGGCAGGTAGTCAGATTTTCTCCTTCATCCTGAAGTCATGCCTGTAGGTGAATTGTCAGTCCTCCAAATTGCTCCCAGCTGTGCATGCTGTTTTTGAGTCACTATGTGTGTGTGTGTTTGTGTATCTGCATGCGCGCGCATGTGTGTGTGTGTGTGTGTGTGTGTGTGCATCCTGCAATAGCCTGGCTTACTAGCTTCCTCAGCTAAGGACAGCCATAAGACGTTCTTTAGTTATATCCATAACCTAAAAGGAAAGGCCCAGATATGTGCTGAACTGGTAGTTAAAGATATCATATATATCGAGCCTGTGGACATTGCTAACCTGTTAGCCAACTGATTCTGTGAAAACCACTCCCCTGTTTCCACCACACTTACTCCAAGACATCCCTACCACCTGTCCTCTATCTTGTATCTCTAAAGAGCAAGTTGTGAATGCCCTCTCTAAGGTCAAAAACACTGCATCCATGGGACCTGATAACATCTCAGGCTGCATCCTACATGGGCTCAGACAAGAATTAGCAATGCCATTGGGTACTCTTTTCAATCATAGTCAAAGCACTGGCTTCATCCCAGCTGAATGGAAAAAGGCCACCGTTATCCCCTTGTACAAAGGTGGTGCTTCCACTGACCCCAGGAACTATAGACTTATTAGCCTGACTAGCCTTATCTGTAAGGTCATGGAGAGAATCATCATGGACCTTATCAACAAAGATATTGGTAACCTCCAAACACTTGATCCTACTCAATTTGGATTTGTCAAAGGGAGATCTTGCCTGTTAAACCTGGTGGACTTCTTCGAGACAGTCACTAAGGCCCTTGATGAGGAGAAATCTGTGCATACAGCCTACCAAGACTTAGCCAAGGCTTTTGACACTATCCTCCACTCAGACATAATTGACAAACTCACCCAGCTAGCTATCAACTCATATATCATTAGATGGGTCACTCACTATCTGTCTCACTGATAGATAGAACCCATGTAGTCAAAATAGAGGAATCCACCTCCAACAGCAGACCTGTAACCATTGGTGTTCTGCAGGTATCAGTCCTGGTACCCCTACTGTTTGGAATCTATTTCTCCAAAGTGCAAGCTAAAACTAAAAGTCTGTGGCTGACAAAGTTTGCTGATGACTGCAAAGTGGGAGCGGTCATAGAATCTCCAAATGATGTTAACATCCTATAAGAAGGTCTTACACAAACAAATGACTGATGCCAAATTCATGGCTTTAAACTCAATGCAAAAAATATATTATCATCCCTTTCAGTAAGAGTGATGTTCCTGCTAACTACCACATCAATAACAACAACCTAAGCACACACACAGTGGTGAGATACCTGGACACACTGGTTGACAGCAACGTTACCTTTGATCACCATGTCTTCACAGTGGTAAAAATGGCATTCCATACTGATCATCTCATAAGTGAAGGCATTGCCTCCAAAAATTCCTGCAACAATTGGAGAGATCACAAAGGTTCCTCACAAAGAAAATTCAAGGTCTTCAGCATCTGTCCTATGAGGATCATCTGAAATCACTGTCACTTTAGTCTGTTTAATACAGACTACTCAGAGGCAATCTGTGCCTTGCAGATAAGGCAATCTTTGACCCTGCTTTATTGGAAATGCTGCATATCCGTAAGTTAAAATGGTACACAGATTACTCGCTCTAATGTCCTTAACCTGGTATGTGACATTAATAGAACCTGCTTGAGGGACAGATTTGTCTCCCAGAGGTTACCACACCTTTGGAACAGACTCTCATTTCATGTCAAGCAGACCACCTCATTGGCCCTCTTCAAAAGCAATCTGGACAATTCAATGGGTAACCGTAAATTCACTCCAGGAGTTCCATCTGTGTCCCTCTTGGACAGGGGTGATAGGTTCTGATCGTGGAAATAAGGGTAAAATTTGGCTAGGCTTGTAAGGGCCCTAGGGTCATTAGCCTAGTAACATCCTATGATCCTATGAACAATACACTTCTGTCCAAGCTTTGAATTACATCATTATGAGTGGCATATAAGTTCATTCCTACTGTTGTGACCTCTGTTTAAAATTCTCACTGACATTTATTGATACTAGAAATGTATGTATACTTACTTTTTATGTTTTGCCAATAACAATAACAAAAGTTTAATTAGTCTGTAGAAGTCTGTTCTTATCAGGAACATACATACTGAGCTTGTAGACAGATAGATTCATAATAACTCCAATAACAGAAGTAACAAACTAAACCAGTCTGCAGTATTATCTGCAAATATGCCATTAGATTAATAATAATTCAATGTGCAAATATATATAGCAAGATAAGCAAAAGAAGGCAATTAAGCACACACTGCTATATCACCAGGACAATCACTGAAGAAACAAAAAGTACAAATGTCTTGCATAAATCAAAAATAATAGAGAAAAACTCTGCGCATCTCAAAACTACCAGCAAGCTTGTCAATTCAATAAAGCTATCTACAGGTCGAAAAAGTGGCCCAGTGGGTAAGAATGCTACCAAGAATGCACACATAAATTTGTAAGTCTGCTACAAAGATGTGCAAACCATATTGCTTTTGCCACATCATTAGAACTGCTAGCAAATGCTGGATCAACCAAGACAATTTAAGTAACAGCTCACAGACTGAAAAGAAGTCTTAGCAACCAACAAAGAAAATCTATAGGCAATGGTGTTTGGCCTGCAATGCAAAACTTAACATGAGAAAAATAGCACACCACAAAAATAAATAAATACATACAATATTCAGTCTTATTTTTTTCTCTTCTTTCTTTTAAGTCATATCCTGTTTATTCCTCTTCTCTATATCCAGAGCAAACTATGATATACCCTCCTATGAATCATTGGTAACATCTCCATGTAAATATCTCTATAAATCAGCCTTTAAGCCACTATCATTGTAATAACTGTCTAAAAATATTTTTGTAGTTGTCAAAACTGTTTAAATCTTGCTTTGTTTAATTATCCTTGTGGAACTTTTCTCCCCGGGCCTCCTCTGAAAACATGCCAAAAGTCCAGTTGGACCTCCCCGGTAAACAGATGTAACACAAATAAATAAATAAGTAAATGAACCCAAAAAGAGGCTGTTTTATTGCACCAACAATATTCTTCAACAATGGGGGAAACACACATGTTGAAAATCAGTATAGAATTAAGGTTTATGAAACTATTTCTCAACAGAGGTGTACTAAACATGTTGAGAATGAGGCTATTCACACAGACATACACAGATTACACTCACCACACAAACAGGGACACACACATACATGCACATACGTACACATGCTTCGTTTGGAATGGCAATGCTCAGGAACAGTTTTGTCTTTCACATTGAACTCCATTCTTGTCCTGAATGGCATAAATCCATACTGGATGCTAGTCTCTTTTAAAAGTCTAGTGTGGCAACAGATCCATGGTCGTCTAATCATGCTCCACTCCAAAGTTTAAATGTGCATGTATCATATTAAAGATGCACACAAAGACGCTGTCAAGGATACACTCTGCATGCGTCCTTAAAGGAAGAAATGTAACGCATACAGTGTATGTTCTTAAAGAGGAAATATAAGTTTTGTAGCAGCCCCCTGGCCAGGCCCCCCCCCCCCAGTTGAGTGGACCCAAGGTGCACTGCTTTAATATGCAGGGGGAGTTTACTCCAGAGGTTTGGAAGGTGCTGGCTTATAAATCTGTCCCTCTACTATGTTTTATTTATCTGATGAAGATTTAGATCTCTGGTTCTTGTATTGAAGGGTATTGGACTTGTAGAGATACAGAAGGTCCATGACATTTGGGTCTCTAATAGCACTTAAGTGATACAGAGATCTTCTGCTTTAAAGTCTATAAAACACTGAATAAACAGATGGAGCTTCTAGCCTCTCTTGGTAGTCAGGAACTTTAGGTCTGTGATCTTTTTAGGTAGGAACATATGGGGTCTTTCTAATTGTTTGATGTATTATGAGATTCAATATTATGAGTTTTCAGTATTTTGAGCTTTCAGGATTTTGAGTTTGGGATTTTGAGATTCAGGATTTTGAGCTTTTGGGATTATGAAGTGAACCTATATATATATATATATATATATATATATATATATATATATATATATATATATATATATATCTGTATATATATATATATATATATATATATATATATATATATATATTTATATGGATTCACGTCATAATCTTGAAATACTGAACTCTTGAATTTCAGTACCTCGAGACCATGAAGCCGAAAATCCATAAAGCCGAAACCCCAGAAGCGCGAAATTTAAAATTGCAACTTCTATACCAAACATACTGCACACACAGAAACAAACATATACCTCCCTACACATACACAAACACAAACACCTACCCAATGTACAAGCAGGGGAGCAAGCCAGCCTGTACCTCTCATGTGGGGGGCCCCACACCCCCCTACTTAAATATACTAACTCTGAGGTCGCACTAAATGGACACACAAAAACATCACTACACAAGCTACATTCCTCTTGCACACACACATCACACTAACAAAACATACGGACACACTAAAGCCCATACCAAAACCCGTAAAACACAAATACTTACCTACATCTCCAACCATCCAGTCACACACCGCAACACCAGAACTGCTAATTAAAAATCTCTGAACTTCGGGATTTTGAATTTCGCGCTTCTGGGATTTCAGTATTCTTTGCCTTTCTGGTCTTGGGCTATTAAAATTCGGGATTTCAGTAGTTCGAGATTATGAAGGGAACCCACATATATAGATTATATATATATATATATATATATATATATATATATATATATATATATATATATATATATATATATATATATATATGTATGTATGTTCACATATGCACATGTATATATATATATATATATATATATATATATATATATGGGTCCTTGTTATTTCATCGAAAGTACGGTTCATCGAACCATACTTCAGCAGACCCACTTTAGCGAAAGTGCATTATATTGAAAATGCACTTTCGTGAAAAAAAAAACAAAACAAAAAATACACTAAGCAATATCCCCACTGCAGCACCATCTCGGCAATAGTTGACTTAGTTGTACATCACCACTACATGCTGATGTACAACTAACGTTATATGCAAACAGCATGTTTTTCTTTTTTTTCTTTTTCTTTAGTGAAAGTGCATTTTCAATAAAATGCACTTTTGCTAAAGTGTGTCCGCGAAAGTAGGGTTCGATGAACCGTACTTTCAATGATCTCACTAGGACCCATATATATATATATATATATATATATATATATATATATATATATATATATATATACATAGGGTCTATATCAAATAGTTGAAGTGTCAAAACTTTGACTATGTAAATATCGAACCCAAAAGTTCGAAAACTGAAAATTCCGAACACTCAGAACAGCATTTTTTTACCCAGGGAAAAAAATTGCTGTTCCGGTACAAAACGCGGAAACACATGAACACTACATACTGTTTCTAATGGGGGCCTCACCCCCCCACCCTACTTAAATATACCAACTCTGAGATCACACCACAGTGCAGGAAATAGCAAAGCCACGGAACGGCCCACCAAATTCTTTCCCTGGGAAAGAATTTGATGTTCAGCGTCATCGTTATTTTAGACTTCGAACTTCCCAGTTCGAAGTTTCGGCATTTGGACATTTGCACGTTCGGACTTATGATATACACCATATATATATATATATATATATATATATATATATATATATATATATATATATATCCCTCTCATATGATAGAAACCTCATTTGACTGAAACCATAAGACTGAAATTTCAAAAGACTGAAAAGTTATTTGACTGAAACCCAGAAGACTGAAACCCATAATTCTGAATTGTAACATACTAAATTTTAAACTGGACCATATAAAACCAGACTAGTTGGGGGGCTATGCCCCTCACACCCCCAATGTGCGTGACTGTGCCCCCCACACCCCCAACTATATATACTAACTCCAGAATTGCACTACAGTGGGGAAAAGGGCATATACTTTCACATACCTTACAGTAGTCTACATGCTGCCACTGCTATGCTCTTTAACCCACTGTAGTGCAATCCTGGCGTTAGGATATATAGTTGGGGGGTGTGGGGGGCGTAGCCCCCCCACCTAGTCTGCTTTTATATGGTCCGGTTTAATATTTAGTATGTTGACATTGAGTATTATGGGTTTCAGTCTTATGGGTTTCAGTCAAGTGACTTTTTAGTCTTTTGAAATTTTTTGAAATTTCAGTCTTATGGTCTCAGTCAAATGAGTTTCAGTCAAATGAGGTTTCTATCATATGATAGGGATCCATATATATATATATATATATATATATATATATATATATATATATATAGGTGCTTGCCTCCTGCAAAAACTATTCTTTCCTTGTGTTTTATTTTTTTTATTTTTTATCTATTGCATGTGGCGAGATTAATTCTTGATGTATGCATAGTAGGATGTCGATGTGGATAATGTCAGTCAATTTGTTTTGACATTATGCATGTTAGCAGCAACAAACAAACCCAACAACATGACAAAAACAAAGAGCCTTTAATAAAGAGAACAAAGCTTTTGGGCTTTCACAAACCCTTATTCAGTGTATGAACCATATAAAAACAGTGCCATATTTAAACAGTAACATTCAAAACACACAGCCAGTAAAATCTCACCATCAATAATCAAATTAAAAGAATTAACAAGTTCATGAAATAATTATCAAAAACAACTATTTATACATATGTATAAAAATAATTATATACAAAATCTAATAGTAAATGATAGTCAAAGCAATAAATAATTATCAAGCAAGACTGCTTAAATTTTAGCACCGGCTTCAGTGTAGCAGTTTGGTTTATACCTGGTGAGCAGTCTGCTTGTAACTCTAGAATCCAGTTATAATCTTTAATTTTAAGATTATTGTTAATATCGCCCCTCCTTATATTTTAACAACCATATCTTTAACCCTAAAAGAAAAAGTATGTGACAACTCAGTATCACTGATGTGTTTAGCTAATGAGTTAGTTAGAATTTTTCTTCTTATATCAGAATTATGTTCAATAATCCTATATTTCAACCTTCTAGAGGACTTCCCCACATAAAAGCTAGAACACATCTTTCATGTTGCGAGATAAATATTTGCTGAATTGCAAGTCGCAAAATATTTAAAGGTATAAGTTTTACCTGTTGATAGATGTACAAAGCGTGAGTTCTTATTGATGAAAACACAGCAGCAGCAATTATGGCTTTGTGCCTGACTTATATGAAAAGTTCCTTGTAGGAGTAAAATGTATATCCTTATAACATAAATGTTATTTAAGGTTGGAACAATTGCGATATGTAACTCTAGGATGAGTTCCAACAATCTTCTGTAGTTCAGGCATGGTTTGTAAAATACCCCAATTGTCAGAATTTTCCTTACCCCAACACTGCATCTGCTATATGTAGTTAAATAACGAACAATGTTATTATCACAATTCATCAAATTAGATTCAGGTACAGCTGAGTCATGACTGAAATATGCTTTGGCTGTAGTGTCTCGCAGTAAAAAGAAGCCATGGCTAATATTAACTAAAGAATGAGCATCATATCCCCTGTCGATTAAATCATGTGCCCCTCATCTATTTGTTGTAAGCATTTATCAGAGTCAGTATTCAAGCTGCTCATACGAATCATTTGTGCTTTAGCAATCCCTTTAAAAACATGTGGAGCATGCATACTCTATGTAGATACTTACTTCTATGTACAGGTTTTCTATAGGCAGACGTATGCATATCCTTGCCATCAAAATGTATAGTAACATCCAAGAATTCAATACTACTCGAGGAGGCTTTGGCAGAAACTTTTAAAAAATTAGTGCTGTTATTCAAAAAATCAACGAGAAGGTCAAGTTCATCTTTCTCACCCTCCCAAATAAAAAAGATGTTATCCACAAAATGTTTAAAGAAAACAATTTACCTCAAAAATTGTTCTGAACCATTGTATATGACTTCATTCCTCCATTTATCTAATACCAGATTAGCATAAGTATTAGCCACTGGGGTGTCCATGGCAACCCTGAAGGTCTGATGATTTTTATTATCAAAGAGGAAAATATTATTATCCAGTACTAACTCAAGTAATTCACATATGGTATCAATTTGTCTATTAGGGAAATGGCCATAATCACTTAATAGATCTCTAACCGATGACACAACATAACTGTCTGGGGTCACTGTGAACAGAGATTTTATGTCAAGGACTACCATCTGAAAATATGTTGGTTTCCTTGTTTCAAACCAACCATAAAGTTGTCACAAAAAAATGACCAGTGTCCTTGATAAAACTTTTCACATATTTTAAATATTCACATAAAATGTTCTGTAGGTATTAGGATATGAGCTCAGTGGACCAACCCCTCCCTGAGATAATAGGTTTCATGGGGGGGGTCCTGTAATGACTTATGAACCTTTGGTAACCCATATAGTATTTGTATCACAGGGCAGGGAACAGTAAAATAATAGTAATGTCATTCATAAGCTGGAGCTCAAAAATCGCCAACTTCAAATCTCTCTTGTTCTCCCACCTATCTTCAAAATGGACATGCCCATGCCACTCTCCAACATAACTTTCCCCTCTAGCTAGTCTCACCTCCATCCCCTGCTACACCTACTTCTCATACCATTACTTTGTCTACTACTATACTCCATTAAACCACTCCCCCAGCTACACCCAGCCCCAACCCTTGCTACACCTACTTCTCATACCATTACTTTGTGTACTGTTATACTCCATTAAACCACTCCCCCAGCTACACTCAGCTCCACCCCCTGCTACACCTACTTCTCATACCATTACTTTGTCTACTTCTACACTCCATTAAACCAGTGCTGGACAGCCTTTTGTTGCACCTTGGCTAACCTTGTTAGATTTTCTTATATCAGTAAATGTATCTAACTTTGTACATACAAAATTTTCAACAATGTCCTATTATTTGTATTCTTTGCATGATTGTATTATACCTCATATGTATTATGCTGTATTCTCAGGCTGATTTAGATGATTATATTGCTTTGTGTATGCTTATAATTGTTCATTGGGGCTTTCTCCCCGGGCCTCCATTGAAAATGGGCTCTTCTTGGCCCAGTGGACTTCCCTGGTCATCAAACTTGAAAATAAATAAATAAACAAATAAATAAAATAAATATTATATTTATTTATTAATATTACTTATATACTTATTCACATCAACAGTAGATATTTCCTTAAAAGCACATTCATCAGATAGAATACAATACAATACATAGAATGTAAGTATTGGTCCCTCTTCATTATAACAATGGCCCTGCTGTTATTATTATATAATTATTCTGCTCTAACCATATTAAAGCTTCCCATTCCTTATGTGACAGATTATAATAACTCTTAAAATCCTTTTGGTTATAAAAACGACACAGTTGTAATTCACATACATTATGAAAAGTATTCACAATGGGATGGCTAAAAAGTATAAATGTACTTTTACATTTATAACCACCAGCCTGTGTAGATAAATCAGTTTTAAAAGTGAATCTCAAGTCTAAAGCTTGAGTAAATAATTTCAAATCAGTTAAAGCGTCAACTAGAGAATCTGTATTTGCAGGAACAAACTTTAAGCCTTTGCTCAGTAACATTTAAAAGTTAAAAGTTTCTTCAAAGCAGTATTTGGTCAGTCAGTTCCAACTAAATAGTCTTCCAAGGTATAGTTCAGTACAGAAACAACCTCTTGCTCAGATTGATATTTCCCTGCATGTGTGAATGTTGTAGTATGTATTTATGCACCCATCATATCTGAACATTTATATATATGCTTTACATTAAGGAAAATGATGAAGTGTCAGCAGTTTATACCATGTTTCAATTGATATTTTGCTGCAGGTATGAGTGATCCATGTTGTAGTGTGTATTTATGCACATATGCAAGTCTAGGTGGGCATGTGAATGTTTTACATGAAGGACAAGGAGTGTCAGCAGTTAATACCATGTTCCAAGTTTACAACCAAGAGAGAGAGAGGAGAGAGAGAGAGAGAGAGAGAGAGAGAGAAGGAATAATTTTAATATACTGATTTATCACCAACTCTTTTGGCCCCACTCTATATCCACAGTAAGAGCTGCAGAGCCTTTCCTATTACCATGTCTCATAAACTAGAAGAACTGGTTCTAACATGCAGAATAAATTAGTATTTTTACAAATGTGTAATTTTATTCCCTTACTTGTACTTTAAAAGCAATGATATGATATTCCTGGCCATTGCAGAATCTCGCCATGTTAAACTTAAAAACTGTGACAGTCTGACTACTCTGGGTATTAGAGTACAATGTATTTATCCAGTTCTAAACGATACACAACAAGGTAATTATTCTTGGTGTCTTACAACCAGAATATTTATGAATTTCTTGAAAAAGGTGTCATCATTCATTACAATTAATACTACTATGTTTGCTTTGTAAAAATGTTGGATTTGAAGAATAAAAATTTCTTAAATTATAAATACAAATAATACTACTTCTAAGAGTGCCACACAGCTGTGTATACTTATACTTTGCTAAGGATTTTGAATACAGTTGTTTTCCTTGTTGATACTGGAAAATCTTCCTTCTTTGCCAAATCAGTATACAAGTAGTTAACAGACTCTCACTTAATATTAAATGCTAATGAAAGCAGCTCCATTGTATTCTGTTTCAATCAATCATTACAAAACTACAGAATCTCTTAGAATTCAAAATTTTACAGTATCCTGAAATATAAGCAGCCTATATAGAGACAGATAAAATTAAGATTGCACTCTCTCATTCAAAGACTATAACCTTAAAAAAAGGATGCAATACAGCTTTTTGGCAGCTTATATAGAAAAAGGCACTACATAACACCTACAGCCAGACAAAAAGTCATGTCCTCTCAAGTGCTTTCGCAATTATATTATGGCTGGATAACTTAGGCCAATCAAAAAGACTTATTTCATAACTGGAACAAACTTACCACAAATTTGCTAGACTTATCCTTGACTGTCCATTTAAAGCATTATTCTTTACACAAAATTATCCTGGGCATCCTTCAAAACCAATCTAAACTTCATCCGCCTAAATCACTGTAATAAACGTCTTCATTAGCTATCAATATGCCCAAGCATTAGACTACTTAAAGCCTGTTGTTTCACCTGAACATGGGAGGGGGCGCAGCCCCCCACATGTGGGGTGCAGGGGGGCTTGGCCCCCCTGCTTATATGTAGTATAGGTTTGTTGATTTGTGTTTTTGTGTTTGTGTATGTTTTGTTTATTTGTTGTATTGTGGGAAGGATGGTGTATGTGTTGTGTGGTGTATGGTTTGTTGATTTGTGTTTTTGTGTTTGTGTATGTTTTGTTTATTTGTTGTATTGTGGGAAGGATGGTGTATGTGTTGTGTGGTGTATGGTGTGTTTATGTTCGTGATTTTGTGTTTAGCGGTTTTGGGGTTTCGGGATTTCAAGTGTTCGACTTTATGGTCTCGAGATACTGAAATTCGCGATTTCAGTATTTCGAGATTATAAAGTGGAACTATATATATATATATATATATATATATATATATATATATATATATATATATATATATATATATATATATATATATATATATAAAACCAATGATTAACCAGTAGCCAGCACCAAGGAAGAATAGTTTAGCTGCTTTATTGGAAAAAATATATACATACTCCACAGAATGTGGTTACACCTAAAGAGTCTTTCTCATTGCATATCCAGTCACCACAAAAGTGAAAGAGTTTAAATCACCTCCATAATCATGTGATAAATCCCATGGAAGCACCTGGATTACATATAGATATCTTGTATATTGCAAAATCAGAACATTTATAAAATAAATCCTTTTCATTTCCAATAACTAAATCTTGTACCCTAATATTTGTCTTTTGAAAGGTGGGTAACATCGATGACACGAACCCAAATGCAACAAATTCATAAAAAAAAAAACAGAATGGACAAACATATATATGAATGTATTTATGTGTATATCTATAGCTAGGTCTATATACGTGTGTGTGTGTGTGTGTGTGTGTGTGTGTGTGTGTGTGTGTGTGTGTGTGTGTGTGTGTGTGTGTATATATATATATTGCTCAAATGGAATCCCATGACCACAACACATTTTATTGCTTTCATTTTTCAATGTATGATTTCAGCAGAAATGCTGCATTAAATTGAAGAGATGTGAAATGTCCCTCCTACAATCACATTACAAATCATCCACATATATAAAAAAAAACTCAACACAGAGAAAATTAAACCTATAACTTCATAAACTAATTTACTGGAGAAAATTACCTATATAGAAGCAAACATCATATGAATACAAATCAATGAAACATGCATACATTTGATAATGATATATTATAATTTTAACTGTCTTCCATTTCAGTATACATCTTATGTTAATAGCATAATTCAACCATGGACTTACAGTGGCTTGCAATTGTAAATGCCAACATAACTTCTTAGTTTCAAGTAGTGTTTTTGGGTCTCCCCTTGAAGGTGTTTTTTAACATGGTCAAGGACAAAAAAAAGGCATTTTTGGAAGCTCTGACAAGCAATAAAATTCTTTAATAAAGTGCTGGTTTTCTGTTTGCTTTTGACTGCAAGCAATCATTCTTATATTCTTTGTGACATTACAAGACATTACAGAAATGTGGAATTGCAATCAAAATGCCTCTTTGGACCTAATGATTTATTGTTATCGTTGAATGTAATGTATGTACCAGCACCTTTGTAATGTGCCACATTTATAAGTACTGGAAAGGTCCGGTGGACTGCCATCTCAACCTTTTCATGTTTGATTAATATCTATAGTGGATTTCAGATTATTACCTTTTGTATATGTAAATATGCATTGATTTCTCACTTTGTTGAATAGCTCTACATTCCTCTTTAAGAATTTTCCATTTTTTCTGTTTTTGTAGTACTGCAGTCTGTCCATACTATGTTCCAAAATGAAGAATAAGAAAAATTGTTAGCTCAAAAATTCACATTCTCATACTCATTGTCAGACCTAAGTGAAATGGGTTAGTATTTAACACCTCATGTGGACTTTCATAAGGGTGTGCAGGAGCTTACTTAAAAGACCCTGGAGGTGTGGAGTGTGATAGCCCAATTATAGCTAACTTGTGAGGTATACCAAGAGAAATCACATAGACTACAGAACTGGAATTGTGACCTGGTTGAAGTTTACAGCCTGGAACTTCTAAAAGTTTGAGATTTGATACAGAGCAAGAAGCATCTGCTTTAGAACCAATATATCATTTGCTGTTCAGCTTCAGCTTCCACTGGATTAAAAGTAGTTTTGCATTTCAGCATTGTTGTTTTTTATTTTGGATTACTGTCTTATAATTAGTCTGCATGCTGGAGTTTGGTATTTGCTTATCTTGCAAGAGTCACCCTGTTTCTCAGGCAAATCCCTACAAAACTGCTAAGGAAACTTGTGAAGAAGCAAATAGACAATTTAAAAGTGTTCTAGAACTCTACGTTAGTCTGCAGGATAGACTGTATCTGGTTATTCCCAGAGTAAAACAGCAGATGCAGAAAGCCCACGAGATACAACAACAGCAAGTTTATATGTCTGATTTACAGATTTCAGCCTAGGAGACCACCTATTAGTATTACTGCTCTCCATGCAGAACAAAACCCTGGCTATGTTGCAAGGGCTGTTTGAGGCAACTGAAAGAATAACATCAGAGAATTAAAAGATTGAGGTAGCAATGGAATAAAAAGGTACAGCAGATATATTGCATTAATGGGCTGAAGCTGTGGAAGGAAGTGGAAAGTTCTGTAGTTAGCTTGATAGCAAATGTTCATAGAAAGGGACCAGAGAATTTGTACATGAGGTCCCGTTAGAGGAATCCTTGTTAAAAGTACAAGAGCAATAAGTAAAATAATTTTTATTAAGAAACAAAGGAGTGTACTCTCATAAATCTTGGAGAACTTAACCGACAGAATCGGAACAGAGAGACAACACCCAGAATGACGGTGAGGCTGACACCTTACAGAATACCGCAGTCACTGAAATAGTAAGAGAATATGTTCAGTAGGTGCTCAAACTAGGAGGAATAAAAGAGGCACAGAGTGACTGGAGAGGGCCAGTAGTGATAGCTCCTAAACCTGATGGAAACATCAAATTCTGCAATGACTTTAAGAAACTGAGTAACATTTCAAGGTTTGATAGCTAACCCATGCTCATAAATGATGAGCTGACACAGAACCTAGAAAAGACCAGATATTTCACAATACTAGCCTTGACAAGTATATGCAGGAACTGCTTTCTCCCTCTATTTAAGATAAAACAGAATTTGTACTCCCAAGAGGTTTATTTCAGTTCATGGTGCTACCATTTGGCTTACGTGGAGTTCCCAGCATCCGTTCAGATATATTGATGGATAAAATGTTAAAACCTCATTTACAATATACTGCTGCATACCTGGAAGATATAGTCATCCGTTCAGAGAACTGGAAGTCTCATCTATCCAAAGTACAAGCTGTGTTACAGGCTTTATGGTAGGCAGGCTCCAGTGAATGCTAAGAAAAGTAATGGATGCTGTGGAAGCCATGTATTTGGGGAACCTTCCATGAAGGCAACACAAATATTGTGCCAAGGGACACTATCCATTCAGCTCTATCAAGTACACAGTATCCATACCTCTCAACTGTCCAGATTTTCACAGAATGTCCAGAATGTCAGACATCTGGGTTTCAGACTTTATATCTTTCAGAAAATGCATGCTAACACAAAATGAGTTATTCTAGCAACTTTCTATGTTTATAAGGGTGATAATTAAAATGTGTACCTATTTTGGGGCCTTTGCACCCCCCCCCCTATTATTTTTGGCTTGTGCTAAGAGGTTGAGATGTATGACAGTATCTCATAGGCATAGCTTGACTAATAGCAATGTCAGTTGGTTGTCAAGATCCTGCAACCCATCATTGAAGGTTGTCAAGGTCCCTCAACCTGTAAATGTAAATCCAATACTACTGGATTTTTTTCTGGGAGATAAAATTCGATTGTGTCTTTAAAAACAAGAAAGGGATTTGTGTCTGTGAGATATCTCAGAGCAATTAATTCAGGCAATCAGTTTTATTAGTGGGATAATGAGACACCAGTTAATTATTCTGTAATACTTAAAAGTAGATTGCCCGTTTAAGGCAAATAAGGAAATAAATTCCTTAGTTTGAGGTTTTGTGTGGTGGAAAGGGGCTTTAACAGTTGAACACTTTTTGTGGTTGCTGAAGCTAAAGGTCAGGTCTGGACGGCCTGCTGTTGGAGAGGGTGTTGTTTGGACCACTGATGTAGACTATATAATCTGGTGTAAAGGTATTGCTCTTAATGTGCAAATATGGCATTGAAGCAGCGTGAACTATTTTTTCATTTTTTTTCTGCTTTTGATAAATAAACCTCTATGTTTTTACAAATTTGTTCTTCCAATATGTTTAGACACACACACACACACACACACACACACACACACACACACACACACACACACACACACACACACACACACACACACACACATTCCAACTAACATCCAAACCAAAGGTTATAAAGATCATACAAAGTATTCAGTAAAAACTGCAAGAAAAACTCAGCCAAGCTAGAGTTTTTACTGTGTAATATCTTAAAACTCCTGTAATGAAGGCTCAGTGGGATATATGCAAATGACCTCTTAGTGACATATAATGTTTAAGCTACATGGCCTTTGAATGCCCATGACGTTTTGCTTTTTAAGTCTTTATATATACATTCAGGCCAGCAAAACCAAACCCCACCAGCTGTGGGCATGCATATTTTGATGGGTTTTAGCAGTTCCACTATGTAATAAAAGAAAAAAAAAACAATTTTTACTGAATGGTTTGTCTGTATAACCTTTTGCATTCTTTGGATTGGATGTTATTTGGGATATTTTGCAGACACCTTAATGTTTATGGATGTCAGGTTTAAATCTTTGTGTTTCTAAAGTATAGCTAAACAATCCACTTATGCTGTGCTGATGAGGTCACTAAAAAGGCTGAAACACACATGTCTGTAGCTAGTGGGGTTTGGCTTTGTTAGCCTAAATGCATGCATAAAGTCTTAAAAGGTAAAAAGTCATGGACATTCAGAAGCCATGTAGCTGAAACACTTCATGGCCTTAAGGGGTTATTTGCATATATCCCATGGGCCTTCATTCTTGGAGGTTTAAAGTATAACACAGTACAGTTTCTCTCTCTCTCTCTCTCTCTCTCTCTATATATATATATATATATATATATATATATATGTGTGTGTGTGTGTGTGTGTGTGTGTGTGTGTGTGTGTGTGTGTGTGTGTCTAAACATATTGGAAGAACAAATTTGTAAAAACATAGAGGTTTATTTATGTTGTGTTTTTGTGTTTGTGTATATGCACACGTATAGTTGGGGGTTGTCATAATGGTTAGGAGGATTACCTCACAGACACAAGGTACAGGGTTTGACTGACACTCTGGATATTGACTAGATGTGTAATAGTCTGTAGACTGACTGTATAGTTTGCCTAAGATTTGTCAAGACAGATGTGTGTGCGCGTGCGTGTTTTCACATTTCCACTGGGCCATCCATTTTGCATGTTCAGATAGTTTCTTTTTGTTCTCATATTTTAAGACAGTATTTCATTGGACTCTTGCACCTCTTGAAGTTCTTAGTACATCTAATATTTCTCTCTTCCTTTATTTAATAATCTATATTACATTAATTCAGCATATCTTTATATGACTTCTAATGTGCCACATTCTGTATATATGGAAAAAACTAGTGCATCACAGAAAAATACCAACTTTCCAGGTTGCTATTTCACAATGTATTATAACTTGATATAATTCAACATGGACACCTAAAGCCCCTTTCCACATCTGTCGTTGCTAATACTTACATTATGCATGATTTTTTCTTTTTTTTTATTTCCCAGATGGATATTGCAAAATTTTTGTAACATATTTAAGATGCTATATGTAAAATCTTTTCCCAGTCTTACTAAATCTTTTTTCATCATAGGTAAGTACTAGGCTATCTGCCCAAGGGTATTTATAAGCCTAGCCAGAGTGTGTTGGCTTTCGCCACCCCCTTAGATTAGTTCCCTGTGCCTCTGACCAGCAGAGCCATTAGTTCCCTGTGTCTCTGTCCACCAGAGCCACTGCAGTGATCCCTGGGGTAAATTTTCTGTTTCCCATCCACCTGTCAAGGTTTCCCTTGAAGAGTGCTAGTGAGGGGCGCTGCCTGATGTATATTGGAATCTTGTTCCAAAGCATGGGGAGTCTCTGGGTCAGGAATCAATCCCTCCAGCATGTCCTATTTATCATTGTGGTAAGGTTTATATCCCTACAGCGTGTGGCTCTCAGGGGTTTTTTTTTTTTTTTTTTATGTAGAACATATCCATCAATTCTGGGTTGGACATGGCCTTGTATGTCAAGCAGAGATCACCTCTGAGTAAGCAGTATGCAACCGAGTACAGCTAGAGTTTCTTTAGTCGGGCTGCATAGGTAATCTGTTTGAGGCCAGTAATCCTCTTGGTGAGGTACTTTTGTGGTCTTTCCAGCTGTTGCAAGTGTCTTGTAAGGTACATCCCAAATGGGGCATTGTATTCTATAATGGGTCTAATAAGTGATGAGTAGAGAGGCACAATGACAAGCTTTGTTCTGGATGAGAACCCTTTTGAGATTAGGTGGGCCACGTAGAAGGATTTTCTAACCACCTTGGCAATATGATTATCAAAGGAGAGATTGCTATCTACTTGGGTCCCCAGATCCCTTATTATTTTTTCTGTATTTAGGGGACTACCACCTATGTGGTAGTTTGTGAGTACTTTGTTTTTTTCCAAAGGGGATGACTATGCATTTTTTGGCATTTAGCTTGAGGCCAAAGTCCTCCTGTGCTTGCCTGTACCTCTGAGAAGTATATACCGAACAGGAGGGGTCCTAGGACTAATGAATATTCCTTTAATGGCTATCCTGTTTCACAGGTCATCTCTTTATACTTCACTCATTTGTGATTAAAATCATTTGTATTTAAATCTTTCTGTCCCTTGGTTTTTCATTTAAATCCCTGATGTACCTGTAAAAGGTTTTGCCAACATTCTTGAATTAATAGATTATCCTTTGGTCAGTTTGGGTCCATATACTTGTGCATCACATTCCCTCTGTTACCACTTGTGTACCTTGTCTAGAATTACTCAGATTCCATAGCATAGGCAGTGCATGTTCCGTCTCCTCCACCTATGCCTCACCCTTACCCAATAATATGTCCCATCAGTACTATCTGCTTGGGATGCACCAGATGGACAGTAGGACTGCATATTTGGTTACATTAA
>NC_056738.1:15288301-15378301 GCF_019279795.1 Protopterus annectens | reverse complement strand
ACACGGACTGTAGTTGTGTGCTAGTCATATTCTCAAAAGGTACAGAAATGCTTTGCAAAAGAAAAAAAACATTCATACACTATTTGCAGTTCATTTTGAATGCATCATAAGCAAATGAAAGTATGTTATAATTTCTGGAGATATTTACCATTGTCTCACCTCACAAATATAATGTACTGCTTTAATAATTTTCTGATAATGTCATGTTCTGCCTTATATCCTCTTGGGTTAAAGTTCAAAGGCTATGCAAAGTAAGATGAAAGCAGTTATACTGTAGTATAGCCCCTGAGTAATATGGGAGAAATAACAATGCGAGGAGAGAAAATTGTGTAATCTGGGAAAGAACTGGAACATGGATGTATTTATTTGTTTTTCATGCTATATAATGAAGTCTTAGAACTAATGGTGTCTTTTGCAAACAATTTCTCTAATTTTTGGGAATACAGCTGACAGTCCACCATAAGCTGCATGTGAAGTTACACAATAGTCATAGAAGTTAAAAGGAAACATTTTTCTAATTGAGTAAGGAGTTATAACTATGATTCTGGTTTAGAGATTTTGAGCGAGACATTCAAAATGGGCATGGAATGGACAAGTCTTAATTTATGACACTCATTGTGCATTCCATTTTGAAGTGAGATTTTTTAGTCATCACAAAAACTTCACTTTCCAGGAATGAAATGTGTAACTGCAGTAAAATATGAAGTACAATTCTGAAGGTAATGTAAAAAAAAATGAAAATCTAGAATGGCAAATACTGATAAAATTGCAAGTAAAATGCACCAGATGAAATCAGCTCTTAAATCTCCTTTTCCTAATCATACCAAAGCTATTATCTTAGGGACTTACATCATTAACAGTTGTATGGTTATTGCAGAATTCTTCTCTCAAATATGATTTCATGTGTGCTATTGGAAATCTTGTTTTTGGATAGAACTGTATAATGACAAACAGTATAATTTGTGAGATCTCAATATATGTCCACAATATATGTCCACAATATAGACAATTGTTGAAGCTGCAGGAAGAAATTGGCAGATTGCAGATACTTATCTTAGAACCCCTCCTTGTGAATGGCGGCAGTGTTATTGTGCATTTTAGATCTGTATATAAACTGAGCGGTCATGAAGCAGGAATAGGTTTTGAGACAGAATAATACTACATTAGGTTATAAAGAAGGGTATTATGATGCTGCATTGAAGATCTGAGTCTAATATAATGTATTGCAGATATCTCATAGTAAATTATGCTATAAATGAAACATTAGCTTTAGTTTGTGATCAGCGCTGAATGACAGAGGTTATGCATTGAGGTCAGAAAATTATACTCATAGTTTTAGGAAGGTAAATATGAGTAATTTGAAGTGGGGGAATGGACACACTAAACAGGAAGGTCAAAAGAGGCAAAGTCCATCGTAGTGGGGAATATAACTGTGCATAGTTTTGTTTTTAGTAGGTAAACAAAATATTGTTTTGCATTTATCAGGGGATTTACAGTAGCATGGTAGGCACCCACAAGTTTCAGATACTAAATCATGAAAATGTCTTACATATTAACAGACTATATACCTCCCTATGTCACTGAGGAAGGATCAGTGGTACAGTAGTGGGATCTGTGCAGTACAGAGTGTAGATAAATTGTTTTTTTAGAAAAAACTGCAGCTGAGATTTGTAAAAGATGTTTTTTTCCCTTAGAAGGACATTGTGAGGAAGAGGCTAAGTTCCATCATCAACTGTCTTTCCCCATTTTTCTACATTTGGTCATGGTGTCACACCAGTTGTTGTCACATCTCTCAATTCAGTGCTACACTCCTACCCTCCTCAGCAGTCATGCTTGACTGTCACAGGTCTTCTGTCATGTAATTGATCCATCTCTTGGATGGATGTCCTTGCCTCCTCTTGCTTTCTTTTTTTTCTCTCCAAATCTTCACCAAATAATTTCCTGCATTTTTGCATGTAAATATTTAACTGTTGTCCTTCTCAGGTAAATTCAATGAGACATAAATCATGTTATGGCAATAGATTTATTGTTCATAACAAGATTAGCAGTTTACTAACATTGCAAAAATCAAGTCTAAAATGGCTGAGTACATGGCTAATTTTATGCATACAAAACTCAGTAGTGTCTCGACTTGGGTGCTTCCTTCTGGAATATTCTTCAACATTTCCTAGCTTACAGCAGCAACATGCGATATTTTATTTATTCTATTTATTGTTTATTTATTTATTTGGCATTTGTTTACTGGGAAAGTCCAACTGGGTCATGAGGTACCCATTTTCACAGAGGCCTGGGGAGAAACATTCCAGCTGCATATGGTTAACACAATGAAAAACTAGACAGACATAATAAAGTAGTAACATTCAAGCACAAAATTTGAAAAACTACACATTAGTATGTCAGAATAAAAACTCAGTAGACATAATTAAGTCATAGTGTTGAAGCATAAATTATATGGAAAGCCTGATAATAGGATGATGCAGCATTATTTATATAATAGATGATTATCATAATGATTATTAATATTCTAGAGGTCATGAAATATGCTAACAGATTATATTGGTGAAGGCATAGGATAGTACGAGTAGAGAAAAGTAGGATGTGATAGTGGGGATAGTAGGAATAGATGTAGAAAAGCTATGAGTGTAACCTCAGGGGAGTATGTGTAGAGCAAGGGAGGGTAGGGTAAGTTAGTATTGGGGATAGACAGAGAGTAGAGGTAGAACAATGTATAATTGTACCTCAGCCTGGGATCATACAGGACCAAATCCAAGCCTTGTTGAAGTATTCTTTTATAGAGATTTTACAGGAGTGCAGGTTAGTAGCAGTTTTGATAGTTAAAGGAAGGTAATTCCATAGTTTTGCCACAGAGCAGGAGTAAAGGCTTAGGCTTGGGGTTTTGTTAGGCTTATAAGCTGTGAGGAGATGTTTGTCTTCAGATCTGAGATGTTTATTTGGGATATAAAAGTTGATTAATGGGCTAAGAGCAGGACACACTAGTGGGTTGTGGATGATTTTGTATACTGTAGTAAGTTGTATGTATTGACAGTGGAGGGAGAGATAAAGCCATTTTTGGGAATGTACGGCTGAGTTAGAAGGGTTGTGTTTATGGCAAATTTGGCAATTTTGTTATAACAGCTTTCTAGTTTTTTCTTAGGGAGGTTTGAAAGTCAGTTAGAATTGGAGCCCCATATAGCAGTGAGGGCAAGAGGTAGGTTTTGGCCAGGGTAATTTTGGTAGCTGCCGTGAGGAAGTTTTTGTTCCTGTATAGAACACCTAGTTTTTGGAGGGTTTGTTTATATTGTTTTGTATGTGTAGGTCAAACTTGAGATTATTGTCAATTGTGACACCTTGTAGTTTGGTATGCTGAGCCAATTCAACTTCAGTATTGTTGGCTAAAAAGATCTTCAAGTTTGTTTTGTTGGAGCTATGGGGTTTGTGGGTGAAGTGAAGGAGCTTTGTTTTTTTATGGTTCAGTAGGAGTTCAGCATTGGTGAGTCATGTTTCTATGGAAGAGAAAGCTTCTTGTACTATGTGTTGTATGTGAGTTAATGTGTCTGTGGAGTCATCTGCATATTTGATTAGAGTGCCTTCACAGGAGGATATATGCAAGTTATTTATACAGATATTAAATAGTAATGGGCTAAGGATGGATCCTTGAGGTACACATGTGGGGGTGATGTGATATGGGGAGATAGAACCCTGTCATTTTACTGCTTGTCACCTGTCAGCATGGTAGCTAGAAAACCACTGATGTGAGGAGGAGGATAGACCAGTGTTATAAAATTGTATAAGGAGTTTGGGATGAGATAGCATGACAAATGCTTTTGACAGATCTAGAAGTACTGCAGATACTAGTTTGCCAGTGTCACAGGCTGGCTTTGTTGACAGAGTCCATGAAAGATAATGAGGCAGTTGAGGTACTGTGTGCCGGTCTAAAGCCATATCGAGTGTGGAAAAACAGGTTGTTGTGTGTAAGATGGTGGAAAAGTTGTAGGTGCACACAGTCACAAAAGGAAATATTGCCAGCCCAGCTCCCTGGAATTTTGTAAATAATTATATCTCATTTGTGAATATTAATATGATTTATATATAAGTGTGACAGAAGGAGACACTGCCAGCCCAGCTATATGGAATTTTGTAAATTGTTATATGTAATTTGTGAATATCAGCAGGATGCAATTGCTTGTGTTACCACTATATTAGAACTGTATGTCATATTGTATAGACGTGCGCTGCAGGGATATTTTATACACTATTGTAATTGTTTAGCTGTATGTATTTTAACAAGAGATGATATCTTTCAGTTGCAGTCAACATGAAACAGGATGTCTACACTAGGGGACTCTCTGTGTTGTCTTGAAAGAGAGATAATTACTAGGCTTAAGATGTAAAAGTGTTTTATTGTTTTATGACTTCCAGGATCTGCAAACATCTGAAGGCTATGTATTTTCACAGGGAGATGCTAAATGCTAGCAGTTTATAGCAATGGTTGTTTTTGAGCCTGGGAACTGAAGTCAGGTGACAAAGAGTGATGTCATGCTGCAAGTATTTCAGAAGTAATAGTTGATATTATTTTAAGAACTCTCTGAGAGAGAGAGAGACTGGGCATTTTGTATTTTGTCTTTGACCTGGAAACATCCATTCACAACATCTGCACAACATCTGCACTTGCCTTGTTGTAAGTAAGTTAAAGAGGGTACAGTATTTTTTTTTATATTCAGTAAGAAATATAGTAAGGATTAGTTTAGATGTTTTCTGTATTTATTTGAGACTGTCCTACAATGTTGTTTTAAATATTTCCTGTGATTTTGAGCTCTGAAGTTACTGTGATGATTTATTGAGTATTTTCTTGTTCTTTTATTATTTATTATTAAATATCCCACGGTGGTGGTGCTGCGGTAGCATTGTCGCCTCGCAGTAAGACGCTGTCCAGTTTGATTCTCAGTTAGAGCTTCTTCTGCGTGGAGACATGCGTGAATGGGCGTACCTTCATTGAAGGTTGTGCATCAGGGCTGGTAACTTGGCACATAAAACTCAACTACCAATCATTAGCGGACCGGAGTTCTGCTGTGGCGACCCCTAACCGGGAAAAGCCGAAAAGACAAAGTAAGTAAAATGAAATATATTTAAACCTATCTTTCTGGGTGATATTTGTGAGACATATTTAAGCTCTGAGAGTACCTGCATATCTATTTGGTGACATTGTGCAGGACACTCCTAACAGCCTTGATCTTGGTCAAGCTAACATTTGGATTAATAGTAACATTACACAGTAACATTGGGCACCCTTTGTTTAGGGCCTTAAAGTAGCTAATAAAGAGTTGGCTGGTGGCAGTGCTAACTACCTTATAGTCTGGGCAGAAGGGAGTATAGCTAGTAAACCTGTGCCAGCCTTTCCCGTGTGTGTGTGTATGTGTGTGTGTGTGTGTGTGTGTGTGTGTGTGTGTGTGTGTGTGTGTGTGTGTGTGTGTGTATAAATCAAACCTCAAAGTGTGTGTGTGTGTGTGTGTGTGTGTGTGTGTGTGTGTGTGTGTGTGTGTGTGTCAGCTACCTGGGCAGGGACACAAAGCACTGGTTGAGCAGAGAGGGTGCTGGAGGTCTTGGTTTGGCCACTTAGTTAAGATCTCAACCCTATAGCTGTGCCAGTGGGGAGTCTTACTGGGGATCTGGAGAAAGAGGGAGAAACCAGCCTCAGACTGACTGTGGTCTCTGTGTGCTCCTAATGGAAATTGCATTTTACTGTGTGTGTAGTCATCATCATCCCAGTGTGTACATCCCCCACTGTTACAAGTGGTGAGGATTGAGGCTCCTTGATTACCGGGCTAGTGCTTGGGCATCACACAAACATTTTTCTAGAATCTTAGAGAGGGGGGACAATATTGCAATAGGACAAAAGTTTGTGTTGTCAGTGGAATTGTCTCCCTTATGTAAAGGGATAATGTGTGATCTTTTCCATAAGTTAGGGACATGTGATTCAGCTATAGATCTATTAATTAAGATGCTAACGGGGAATGCTATTGTCTCTGTGGCAAGCTTTAGGTATTCTAGTGGGAGGTAGTCTGCTGAGGTTGAGCAAGGTTTCATTTTTTGTAGTATTTTTTTTTTATTTGAGATAAAAGGATGGACTGAAAAGTAAGCTGGGGGTGGTTTGATTTTTACTTATGACTGAAAGGTTGGTTTTGTGTGTGTAATGTGTGGGGTGTGTAGAGGTTACTATTGGGGGTATTAGTAGAAGTAATGAGTTGTGGTGGATGAGTTGGGTTTACTTTTAGGTTGGATATGGACTCTATAAAGTATGTGTTGAATTTGTGGCTATTTGAAGAGGTGGTATATTGGGGTATGGATTGGGATTATTTTAATTTTCCTGGGTTGAGTAGTGACGTCACAGAGGGCCAGAATTTCTTAGGGTTGTTTTGTGGTTATCTTGAATGTAGGAATAGGATGATATTTTGTCATGCAATATTTGTCTTTTGTGGAGTTGTCTGTATAACTGAAGATTTATGTCATTTTTATTCTTTAGCTAGGCAGTCCATGCTTTGTCCCTGTCTTTCATTAGAATTTTAGATGATTTGGCGAGCCATTGAACATGGTCATTTTTTATTCTTTTTGTTTGATGTGAGGCTAGGGAGATAAGAATGCTTAGGAATGTGCTGTTGAAATGTGCAATTGCATCATTAAGTGGTATTCTTTTTAGGATGGACCAGTCTATAGCTTTTAGAGATTCATTAAATACCTCTTTGCTGAATTTTTGTAGGTTGCGTATAGTTTTGAACTTGTGTTGCTTTGTGAGTTGAGTGATAGTCCTGTGAGTATAGGCTGGTAGGTGATCACTTAAGGAAATGGGGAGTGTGCCTGAGGATGTAAAGTTAGAAGGGTTTGAGACTAGTATCCAGTCCAGGATGGAGTGCTGAGTATTAGTTTTGCTGTATCTGGTAGACGTATTAATTAATTGAGTAAAGTCACAGAGGTCTATACTGTTTTTGGGTGGTGTAAGGTTAGTGTTTGCCAGTCAATGCTAACATCCCCTAAGATAATGATTTCTTTTGGTATTGTTTCAAATATCCAGGCTAGAATATTTTATTGAATGGGAATGTTTTGCCCAGGAGGGATATATAAAACAACTATGCAGATGTTCTTAGATGAGTTAGGTTTTAGAAATGTTATAAGGATTTCGGCTGTGCAGAGTTTTTGGTATAGTATTTGAGTATGAGGAAACTATCAAGTTGTTAGGGAAAATTAGGGCTATTCCACCACCTTTTTTATGTGCTCTGTCTATTGTGATAATGCTGTAACCAGGGGTAAGAATTTCAGTATCTTTTATTTCTGGCTTTAGCCAAGTCTCTGTAATAGCAAGGCAGTCTGGGTTAGAGTGTGTTAACCAGGCATGAAAGAGTGTCAGTTTATTGCACATGCTCCTGATATTAAGAGTGATACGTTTTAGTTTTGTTGTCTGTGTAGTAGGAATGGGACCTGGGTTGGGGTGACTGTCCCTGCGCAAGTTTAAAGCCATGAAAGAACCTCTAGTTTTTTTAGGAGTTTTAAGCAATTTGTGTATTTGTATTAGTTTTAGGTTGTAGTGGTCAGTACTGAGGACTATAGGGTGGGAATAGGAGAAGATCGGTATAGAGATCAGTGTTGGCGTTATTTGGGAGAAACTTGTGGTGGAGGGATTGAGTGGTGATGATGAGGTATGGTTTTGTATTATTGTTGCTGGAGGATTTGTTAGGGTAGAAAAGATAAGAAGAGAGTGAAATGAGAGGCATGAGTAAAACAGCATGATTGGTGTAGAGTGAGATAGTTTAAATGGACATAGAGGGGGAATTAGGGTTGTTGGACGTGAAGCAGTTATAGGTGGTAGAGTATAAGTGAAAATACTGTGGGATAGAGGTGTAGAAAAAGAGCGGTGTATTTCGAGTAATATGGGTGAGTTGTGGGAGGGGGGGTGTCATGTAGTAGACTGGAGTGTATTTGGAATTGAAGGTAGTTTGCAGGAGGTGGAGCTAAAGGAAGTATACATTTATAAAAGAAGAGTGGTAGGTTGTTGTAGTATCTTCTCTGGAATGTAAGGAATAGAGGGGTATTAAAGGCTAGAGTATAATGATGTAGTCAAAATCAGAAAAATTAGGGTTTATTTGGGAAAAGAAAAGGATAATTTATTTTGTCATTTTAATGACACTTTGGATTGTTACACTTCCCATGATCTCATTCTGTAACAGCATTTTTTTTCACATAACAGTAATCTATTCATTACAGAATTAATAAAAGCAAGGTCAAAACACAGCACAAAGCTGTCTGTATGTTTCTAACTGCACTTTTCTGACACTGTCTTTTGTTTACACTGCAGCTTTCACAAACAAAGCTCAACTATACTTTCTAATCTAGACTGCAGCTTCTTCTTCTTCTTTTGGCTTTTCCCGTAGGGTCGCAACAGTGGAACTCCGGTCCGCTAATGATTGGCAGTAGATTTTTACAGTGCCGAGTTGCCAGCCCGACGCCCAACCTTCAACGAAGGCACGCCCATTTTATGCATGTTTTTTGAACACCACTCGACTGCGGGGAGGACATGCAGACTCCACACAGAAGGCGCTCCAGCTGAGAATCGAACGGGAGAACCTCTTGCTGTGAGGCGACAACACTACCGCTGCACCACCACGGCTTATAGACAGCTTAATGTCCAAAATAATTTTCACAAAACACAAATATACTTTCTGGCCAAGCTTGCTTAAAAGTAAAGTCTGAAACAATTCAAAAGGAAAAAATCTGCTGTTTTATTCATGCTTTAGCAATAGCCTCTTAACACTGCACATGCAACTGAGCCACCATAATTTGGAATCCATGACCTTGGTTACTTGGCTTCTGCTGTAATGTTGTAATTTCTTTCTTTCACTCCTACTGACAAGCCTTTTGTCAGTCCAGACACTGTTCACACATGTCATTGGCTCTTGTGCATAGCCTGCACTTAATTCTGCCAATGTTTCTGAGAGTATGAACAATCACAGGACTACAGCAATCACCTTTATTGGGCCTTTGTAATACACTTTCTCAAGTCTAGGAATGCCTAGTTAGACTTTTTCCTTCTTACCACCTTCTTCTTCACTGTATGTCTCAGTAGAAACACTGGGTTGGTTGTGGTGCATCCTGCTCTGAATAGGAGCTGCTTATTTTCCATCTTATTTTCTACTACTCTAAATATTTATTTAGGCTGTTGACACTATTCTAAGTAAATGACTATAGTCATTGGGGGCCTAGACGGCCTACAGAACTTTTGGAAGGCATTCAAACTTTGAGTGTGATGAGAAAATCTATAGTGGGTCATGTATAAACTACATGTTTATTTATTCAGGGGAATTCTCTTTATTTCAGAAAAATGCCACTTGTGAGTGCCAATAGTGTGATCTCTGTGGTCATTCATTGACTGTAGAGGATTATCACTGCTAATGTCAGTCTGGTGTGATGAGGACTTGGGTATCAGAATGGGACAGTGCAAGGGGTTTGGGGGAGTATTTCCCAACACATGTATTTATTATTTGTATCCATCTGTACAAGTGACCACAATGTTAGCAACTACTCTAATAACACACATCACAAAAATATTCAATTCTAAAGAGGCCTCCCAAAATTGTTGACAGGATCTTCAAAAGCATGAAATGTTTCTTCTCTGAAGGAAGTTACATCAGAAGAATGCTGTCATTTAAAAAGGCATATTTTTGAATAGCATGTTTTTAATGCAGCAGTGCTAAGGCACTAGGGGCCCATTAACTTCAAAGTATAGTGGAAGCTTTTTGCATGTGGCTCTCCACTGAAAGTGCAAGACCCACAACTACTAAAACTGATGTGTGAGCCACAAATAAATGCAGCAAATGTCAAAGCTCACCGAATGCAATTAAAGTATTTTTGCAGGGAGAGGAACAGCTCCCTCTGCCCCCCCCCCCACACACCTCTGCTCCTCATATAGGTTCATAGGTTTATAGTTATATATTAGACTAGCAACCACAGGAGCCTTTTTAAGCCTACTCATGCACCCAAATACAATATATATATATATATATATATATATATATATATATATATATATATATATATATATATATATATAGGCTAGGGCTTGTGTGGTCAAGTATTTACAGACTGCCTTTGTCCATTAGAGACATAGATGCCAGACCAGGGATGAATTTCCTATTCCCCATTTACTGGTTGAAGTTATACTAGCATTAGGTTAAGAAAGAACTCTGCCTCACATGAATGGGGAAGCCTGTTATAGAGAAGGGGTAGTCTCTGAGACATATACCTGTCCCTCCAACATGTGCTATTTATATTGTAGATGAGGGCTAGGTCCCTAGGTTGGATAATTCTGATGCTATTTGTTTTGCAGATATGCATGAGGACCATCAGGGTGGCATCTGAGGATGCCTTGTAGGCCAGACATAGATCACCGTTCAACAATCTGTAGGAGACAGGGTACAAGGAAAGGGCTTTGAGACAATCTGCTCTGACCATATTTTTACTCTCTTTTTTCTTCTGTTGAGGAATGTCTCTTGACGTTCCAGTTGTTGCATGTGCCTGGTCAGGTACATATTGGGGGTGTGTGTTCATAGGTTCATAGGTTCATACTAGGCTATCTGCCCTAGGGCATTTATAAGCCTAGCCAGAGTGTGTTTGGCTTTTGCCACCCATTTTAAATTAATTTTGCTATGCCCTGTGTGTTGTACTCAGTCACTGGTTTGATGAAGGCTGAATACAATGGGACAATGTCTTCCTTGGGCCTGGATGCCATAGTCTTGCTTATAAGTTGAGCAATATAGAATGATTTTCTTACTACCAAAGACACATAATTGTCAAAAGCCAGGTTACTCTCTACATGCATCCCCAAATCTCAGACTATTGGGTTTACTTTTAGTCCTGTATTATCAATGTGGTAGTTTCCAGGGATAGCCTACTTCCCAAAGGATACTATGACACATTAATTGGTGTTGAGTGTTTGACCTTGGCTCTGGTACTAGTTGTTTGTATTTATAAATCCTTCTTGGAGGGTATTAGTTTCTTTGGGGATTCCATGACTGTACCTAGTTTGTAATCATCTGCAAACTTGGTCAGCCATAGGCCCTTGATATTGGGCTTGCCTTAAGAGAAGTAGATGCCATAAAGGATTGGACCCAGCACAGAGTCCTGAGGACTCCACTGCTGACCAGCCTCTTTGTGGAGATGGATTCTCTTATCCTTCTTGGGTTCTATATGTGACCAAACTGGCTATCCAGAAGGTGACATAGAGCTTATACCTAATTTTGTGAGTTTATCTACACTGCCCAAGTGGGGTATCACATCAAATGCCTTGGCCAGGTCAAGGTAGGCAGTATGCACCACTATGCCCTTGTCCATTGTTTTGGCGACCTTGTTGAAGACTCTACCAGTATCTGAAAGTTTTCTTTGTCACTGTTAATCATTTCCATGGTAATTCTTTTCATGGCTGTGTGTATGAGATTAGTCAGGCTTACTGTTTTGTTACAGGGGTCCATAGATGGCCTGCCATTACACAGAGGGAGGATGGTTGCAGTTCTACATCCACTTGGCACAAAGCTTCTTTGGAGGCTATGGTTAAACAGCGATTCTAGTGGTCCTGATAGGTCATGTTTCATGCTAATTAGAAGTGTATCGTGGGATATTATTGGGACCCATCAATGTGGTGTTCTTTGCCTAAGAAAGTGCACTGAGTATCTGTTCCCTATTGATAGTTGAGGGAATTATGTTTCATGGTGTTCCCTAAGGGGTGTCGGGGGGGGGGGGTAAAAATGGAGCTGAATTTGTTAGCCAGTAGATTTGCTATATCTTCTGGCTCGGTTTAGGTGGCTCCATTTACAGCTGGTTTTGCACTGTCTTCTGCTTTTGAGGTTGCAGACATAGCTAAAGAAAGCCTTGTGATTTTCCTTGCCCTGGGAGGCTATTTTAACCTCAAATTTGGCTTTGGTAGAGTTAATTTGACCTATTAGTTACTTTAAGATTGATGAGGGAGTTTTTTTATCTTGCTGGATGATGCACTTCCTAATTTTTTGCCATGATTTTCTTCATTTTGCTATATAACCTACTGATGCTGGCATTCCACCCAGGTGGCTTGTTCTTTTGAGTTTGTGCTTATTCCTGCTAGGTACACCTGTTTCTATGCAACTATTGTACAAGGATTCTGTGAACACTTCCACATAGGCAGTGGTGTTCCTAGGGTTGGGGGCTTGAAATTTTGTCAGGTTATCACTTAATAGTCAAGCTTGCCTTAGAGTAATTTCTACAAATTGCAGCGTTAGCTGGGATAAATATTAGAAAATAAAGGAACAGAAAAACACAGCATTAGTGTGTAGATCAGCAATGCTAAATGATCCAAAATACAGTGCATAGTTATACAACATGCAGAATTATCAGCATATAGAAATGCAATTTGTATCACTGTTGATCAATAAAGAAGCAGAAAGTTAGAACTGGTCAATGAAATAGTAATCTCCACTGACTGCAGTGATAATCTTCTTCAGTTTCCATGATAATATATGTTTTGGCTGATTTCTCTATAGCATATACTTTACTGTCTCTATTTGTAGATATCACTAATGTAGCTGAAGCAGGTTATTTACTTTTTAACCTTTAGTCCATTAATAGCTGAAATTGTGAGCTATTAAATCCTTTATTTGGAATATTCCTCTGTTCCAAAATTGTAATATGACAATCCCTGTAGCTTTTGCTAATGCTCTTTCTCATTAGATTTTTCATTGTATGAGTAATTTTCATCACTTGCCCATTGGATTACAGACATTATGGACTGCACATTATATGCCTGACATCCTATTTATGTATAATGCTTCTGAATCTCTGGCTTTTTATTGTCTACTATTGTTAGCTATGAAATTCCAGGTTTCTATTTTCTCAGGAATCTAGACTTTAATGCATTAGTCTCACTTATATTTGTATCTCTTAGTTTGATTATTTCAAAGAACATAGAATTGTCATTTACATATATGGGATTCATGGTTTAACTGAACCGAAACAAATCAGTAGTACCCTGTATACATCACAGATGATCTGGTACCGGGTGTAGTATCATCTCTTCATTTGAACTGTTGCTATTGCATGAGATGTAGATGTCATACTGATAGTTTTATCTGAGTCAATACTCCTGGGCAATACATTATATCCCTTGCATGTTATTTGCACCATACTATTCCCACATATGATTACTGTGCCCTCTCAAGCATTTATTTTGCAACTTAATTGGGATCTTTTATTTTGTCAGACTTGAACATTAAGTCTTGGATGTAATTTACGGAAGAAAAAATAAGACTGAATTTCATTCTTGACTGATGATTTTTTTTCTGAGGTTAGTAGCAGTGGTATTGGCCAAAGAATTTTTAATTTAAATTTTTCTTCTAGCGATTCTTCACATTTCTCCGGTAAATATCATCTTGCAGTTTAAGGTCATAAACAGCAGATAGTGGTCCAGATTCAGAAAATGTTGCCACATCATGCTAAGTGAATTTGCACAAAGAGCAGCCATACACATGTGTGTGATTCAAAAAAAAAAAAAAAGCTACATGTTGCGGCTAGGTCAAATAATGTGCCCAGCTGTACTATATGCTAATAACTGTATAACGAGACACCATGTACGATAATGTGGCAAAGCAAGATAGAGGAACAATTCAAAAACATTTAAATGCCATGTAACAGAGCTATACCCACTGTATATTTGAATTCAATCCTAAGCCCATGTTTCAGTGGAGAACATTGTGGAATTATGTTAGGGATTGCCACAGCCATACATGCATATGATTATTTTAAGCACGTGCAATAATACCCGTCTAGCTTGCCAATATACCAAAACAGTTGTTTCCATAATACATGTCCAGATTGTTCTTAAAAATATGAATACTAACGCTTGCTTTAATGTAATTTGGTAATCTCAGTATCAGCATCAGCTACTTTCTCAGAGAACCAATTAGTACACTTCTCATTCTATAGAATCCTCTACATAGGCTGTATGATAATTCTCTACTACTTTTTGATAACCCTAAACATTCTCAGATGTAGTTGCTTTTAAATGCCCTATATACCTGAATATGGTCTCCTATTAAATATCTGTATGAGAAAATGTGTAAGTTCAGATATTTTAGTCTTTCCGAATAACTTAAATTTTCACATCCATGGATGCCCTTAGTATATTTCTGTTGTACTCTTGTAGTTTATTTGTGCTTGTTTTTTTATAAGGTTTCCATACTGTTATTCCATACTCAAGTTTGGGTCTAATGTAACCAGCAATGACTTCATCATTATTGATTTCCTTGACTTTATGTGTTTTTATACAATATGTTGTTCTATAACTGTCATTAAACAATTGGTTGGTATGATTAAATTATTCTCCTGTGCGCAAATAATGAATTTAGTCAAGTTCTTTTGCAGGCATGCCTTATTTGCAACACATGTAATCAGTTTACCAATTTCAAGTCATTTGCACACACAGACTATAGAACACCTCAGATGAAAAAGATCTGAAAGATACAATCTAAACAAGTATGGGCCTAGGATAGTACCCTATGGGATACCTTTACTGTAATATTGAATCTCACCTGTCTGATTGCTATATGATCCTTGCCATGTCCTATTTGTAAGCCATGCAGCTACTTATCAAGATTGCATCAATATCTAGTTGCTCTTATTTATGGATCAATGTTTTGTGTACGACCCTATCAAATGCTGAAGTTAAATTTATATAAATTATATCATAGCACAATTTTTCATTCATAGCTGTTATTATATTGGTATAGAACATCATGGTACAGGTAGTAATAGAGATATTTTTAACATATGCATGCTGATATATGGTTTCAATTCCCAACATTTCCTATTCTGACAATAATTAATCCACTATAACTGTCTCCATTATTTTTCCACAACATGAAAGTAAAGTTATGGGTCTGTACTACTCTGGGTTTGTCCTACTCCCCTTTCCCTTAAAGACAGGTTTAACAAGTGCAAGTCTCCAGTCTTGAGGAATCTCCCACATTTGTATGTTCTACTAAATAACAGATATAAGGGTGTATGTGTATCTGCAGGATGCTCTCATTGCAGCTGCTACCTTGTATCTCCCCAGTGGTGCTGGATCATCTGAGTGCGAATAACATTTCCTGGTCTCCATGAGACCAACATTATTGCCTGGTACCATTTTAACAGAGACACCATCCAACATATTGTGGAAGTGTATTGGCCTTGTCTGCAGCCCCATTAGAGTCATAGATTACATTATCCCTATGGATTTTAAAGGTTTGTGTGGCTTTATATAAATTAGCTACAAGGACCTTTCTGTGACCTACTGGGGAGACAGTGGGGGCATCTTTGACATCTGCCTTGAAAATACTCCAATGTCATGCTTCAACATGTGGGGGAGCACATGCGGTTCCAACTACCCCAGAGGAGAGAGCCAATACCATGTGAGAGTTCTGTGATATATTCCATTTTTCTGAGGTATTGGGCATCACAGACTGTACCCACATTGAAATAAAGGCCCATCTTGTGAACTGGGAAGGAGGTATGTGGACTGCAAAGAGTATCACTCCATCAGCTGACAGGTGGTCTATAATGTACAGGGTATCATCTGTAGTGTGTGTGCAGGCCACTCAGGCAGGTTTCACAGCTTACATGTATAGCACACATGTGACCAATACCAATGGATTGTGAGTGCTGGCTTTTCAGATGGGCATCTTGTTGGCAGTGCTGGATATGCTCTGGAGCCCTGGCTTATGACTCCCATCAGAAATCCATATGATCAAACAGACCAGGAGTAAAATTGTGTGCTACCACAAACCAGAAGCATTACTGAGCATTTGTTTTGGCTGCTGAAGGCATGCTTTCTCTGTCTAGATTCAGCAGTTGGTGCCCTGCAGAATGTCTCTGGCATATGTGGCAAAATACTGACTGTGTGTGCAGTGTTACACATTATTATACTTAGAATCCAGATACAGCAAGCTGAATTCTTTCAGGACCAGCAATTCCCAACACAACAGGCATTGTTGACTGAGACAGATGAGGAGGCAGAGGAGGAGCCTGCAGCAGGGGATGATTATGCCAAGTGGCGGCACTTGCAAAGAGGTAGCATATTATACACAACTTTGCAAAATAACTTTACAAGAATTAAGTAGATACACCACAGTAAAAATGATGCATGCAAAACAACACACATCAGGCTGTGAATATTCATGTATAGGCTGGCTACTTTATGCATCAGACATATCAGACTTAGGAAACCCAACAAACAAAGTAAAAAGGGTAGGGTGCAATTATCATCATTTACACAGGTGGAAAAGGGAATACTGGAGTGCATGTTTTTTTACAGGGAAGTGTGTGAGTGTGAGTGAGGAGTATAAAAAGAAAAAGTGCTTTTATGGGAAGTGTCAGAACCAGTATGGGGTGGGTTAATGTCAAGAAAGTCAAGGGCCAGTGGGTATGTGTGATGTGTTTGGGGCTGCGATAGTGTGATTATGTACCTGCAGTGACAAAGCTTCATCTGCTGGTGCAGCACTATGCCTTGGCCTGCTGGACAGGCCCAGGGCATGCATGGCAGAGGGTTCATCATCCCATGCATACCTCTGCTTGTGAGAGCTAAATCTGCTAGGAGTTGCACTGACTGTGTCCTGGCTAAATGCTGGTGTGCTACATGACCTCAACTGACATCTGCTAACAGATGGTCAGCATGATGATGGCCATGACCACAGGGATGCCCTCTTTTGGGAGTAGGTGCCTCCACAATATATGTTGTTGTGGAAGTGTTAGCACTGCAGAAGCAGGATCTCACATATACTCAGCCATATTGGATAACATCTTTCTATGGAGTAAATGGCCGTTTTTGAGGACAGCTCCATGATCCTGTCAGATGACCCAGAGAAGACATTGAATGGTCTAGTGTGTTATTCAATCTATCCAGGGAATCACAAATATGGGACATGCACTCTAACAGATCAGCATGCACACCCCAGATCTTTCTCATATTTCTGCCATGACTGTGATGGCCCTGAACATATATTGGGTTGCAATTACTGACACCTTAACCTCAGGTGGGGGAGAGTAATCATGTCTCTGGTTAGCACTATTACCATCCCCTGTGTGTGGACCTCCCTGTTCATGACTGCTAGGGGCAGAGTCAGACATCTGTCTACTGAAGGTCAGTTCACTTCCATGATCAATACTGTCTCCATCACCCTACCTTCTCTTAGATGTTTATGTAGCCTGGGTATCTGCAGGCATAGAAATTGTGTCCACAGTCTGTGTAGGGGATGCAGTGGTCATATTCTCTGTAGCAAACACACACACTTTGCACCCCCTGACTATGTTAGCTTATCCCCACCATCATTATTAGAGACTATAGATCCTCCAACTTTGGATGGGGGCAATCCCACAGTTCTTGTGCTGAATAAAAATCACATCTGAATACACCAAAGCAAAAATATCCAGTTTATGTATGACCCTGGTATCTTTACAGTTATTAACATGATAAAACTAATGCATCTGGCCATATGACCCTGGTATCTTTACAGTTATTAACATGATAAAAACTAATGCCTCTGGCCATATTTTGTGTGTATGGTCATGCCTGTTGGATCCCTGATGTACCTGTATACCATAAGTCAGGCAGATTTAATGAAGTTTATTGTGACTTAGAGGTACAAAGAACTTGTAGCTACTGATACAATAAAATGAAACTACATACCTGGGGCATTTACAGTGAAAACTCTCTGGGCCTTATCCATACCGCTCAATATCTTAGTGCAAAAAATCTGGACAAAGCCTGACATAATGGGGGACAAAGGCCCAAAAATAGGGACACATTTTAGATATTGATCTTATAAACTTTAAAGTTGCTAAAATAACAGGATTTGCGTTAGCATGCTTTTTTGGAAGGATATGAAGTTTGAAACTCAAATGCATGTCACTATTTAGTGACTTTAATCCTTAAATCATCCCAGTGATTTGTCAAAAAAATACAATTTTTTGATGAAAAGACCAAAAATGTGATACATAAATCTGGGCATTCTGCAAAAATCTGTACAGTTGAGAGGTATGGCCCTATCCAGCCCTACCCCAATATTCAGAACCACACTGTAGAGGTCCTATTGCTTTTAAGAAAGGCCAGGAACTCCTCTGTCACCAAAAGAGGTGGCTTAGTCACTGGCCCACCACCTATTGCCCTATGTTCCCATGACTCAGATTCTGTTGGTGGCAACATACGGCTCTGTGGATGGCAACATAGATCATATCCATGATGTTGGCAAATACTATTTCACAGGCACAATCCTGACCACCTGCTGCATTCACATTGCTGACAGCTTCATCCCAGGTATGGTCATGGTAGTACTGGTCAGTGATCAAAGACCAATTTGCCATGGAGACAGAGGACCTGTATTAACACCTCATTCTCAGCATCTGAGAATTTGGGCTTGAAGGTAGATATGGACTGCACACCAGATGCAGCATTTGTTTTCTGTGTATGCTGCTTTTTAGGCATTGCTGTGTTGGTATGGAAACAGTAGAATTAACAGTTGTGTTCCTGCATGGGCCTTATAAACCATTACATAATTACTATCCTCCTAAGCCATATATATCCTGTATTTGTGTCTGACTATCTGTATCCGCAATCTTTAAGTAAATGCCAGACAAGTAGATGTACTGAGCACATATTTCCCACAAAATAATCACAGAAGTGCATCTGGACAAGAACACATGAAAATTACAATAGCACTCTTACAAAGATTGTGGCTAATGACATAGCTGCAGGACATACAACACTAAAACAGTACTGAATAAGACTATGAATATGTGCTCAGTGGTATGTTTCCTATCTAGCATAATAATCTTTTAGGTTAGTACATTCAGTACACTTGTAACTAACCCCCAAAGAAACTTTGACCAACACATTTAAAAGTACAGATACACTGACATCCCTGATAGGTAGCAGAGTAAAGAGCAGTCAAAAAAGCAACTAGTTTACAAAGATATGGATTCATAAGAAGTAGCATTTACCTTATATAAGCAGTTATCTTAGCTATAAGAATGTTTTCTCCAAAAATCACCCTTAGCAGGAATCAAATGCTTGTACCCATGTTTTCTTCTGTAGTACAATGAAGCTCAGTGCTTCTTGTCATACTCATATTGTGCTAATTCATCCCACTGGGTGTGATGATTATGCTAATGGGGCTTGATTCATTATTTTTTCTGAATTGCTCTGTTTGTGTGATGAGTGCACCTGGTAAACATTGTGAAGATTCCAACATGATGCTGTGCACACCCTTCAACCCTTGCAGGCAGCTCTGCATTAAGTGGTCAGCCTAGCATTTTGGGAATGAAGGAGTTGTCCTGCCATATTTAACCATTTTAGATGGAGTCACTGTAGACTGCTATGTTTTGCACCTTAAATTGCAACTGGAACCATAATATTACAGTACCAATGTTTTCTGATTTTGTTATCCTTCATACAAATGAGGTGAGCATCGATACCCAACATTGCAAGGAAGATGGGACAGGTTAGAACTGTTCTGGGCACCAATTGCCTGCCATTTTCCCCTGCGATTTTTCAAGGTGAGACATTATTGCAGGAGAAGGAGTGGGTTGTGCTTTTTTAGAGCACAGAGGTGGTGTGAGGTGGAACCCAAAATCCTTCTGAACATCCTCCATAAGGCATACAGCTGAAGGCTCCAGCAACAGGGCTAAATGTGGCTTCAGTATAAAGCTGAAGTCTGGAGTAGTTGCAGCAAGCCTGTCATCCATGTTACTGGCATCCCGTGTACTGGAGACCAGTGACAGCACCATTACAGTGACATGAGGTGCTGCATTCTTAAAGCCTTCACAGATGTGAAGATGAAATTAAGCAGCAGTCACCATCTATGTACTGTAAGTAAAACTTAATTTATGTACATAAATATCCTACCACTGCATGCCAGTCACATTTTACATTATGTCCTTTTTATGTCTGTAGAAACTAAAGAGGTTGAAAGGAATACGCAGCTGAATATGAGCAGACTGCAGGAGTGAGTACACATGCTTCATACTGTCTGGGTTTAATATTAACAGTAGTAGGGATTAAAAAAGAATGTATAATTTTCATACACGTGCTACATCTGTCAGTACTTGCAAATCTTAAAGGTTGCAGTATGACTGTGGAATGTTATGTGTTTTTATGCATGCACCCAGGGCCGGCCTTAGCTGAAATGGCACCCTAGGCAAAGTAGTGCTGTGGCGCCCTTTAAGCCCCACCCACACCATTCTCAAGTAACGCCCCTACGTGAGCCACGCCCATATGTAGGTCACTCCCACAAAAGCCATTCCAGTCATTTCTTTCAATTTTTTAAATGCATGAAAATCAGTGAATGCTTTGTCATAGTGTAACAAAGGGGGATGTTTTACACACCAGCACATCACTGACCAACATGTACAACAGACACTGGGCACTTACTGACCTTAATCAAATATACAGCATAAATGTAGTTTACAATACATGAGTTTGACAGCAATCTGTTCTGTCAGACAGAATAAGGGACAGCAAAGAGGTTTACTAATGGTTGAGCACAACAGTTTTAGAGTTTAGACATGTATGTTCACCTTTTACATATGCCAATAGCTGTCCATCACCTCTACCGAACTTATCAGCATATCTGGTTAGGTTGAAACACGACTTCATTAAACAATACAGTGGTATGTCAGCAGAAAGGCAGTCCATGGAAACTGCTTTCCTAAGAATAAGAGACAATAACCCTCCATAGTTGTCAACCGTACCTGCCAATGTGGAACAAAGTGGCAAAGGTGGAACACTTCCTTGCAGCATACTAAAGTCCATCTAAGCTGATCAGTGTGATGAAAATATATTTCTTTATACTTAGGATTCAGTTCTATTTATCATGCATCTCAGTTACAATTTGACATAAGATTACCTTTCAACTTGTGCCACTGGAAGGGCAGTTCTTAACTACCACATTGAGTCAAGTACTGTATCATGCAACACAATGAAATGTAATAGCTATAGAGGTTTAAGCCATGCAATCAGATTTACAACATTTAAAAACTGGCAGTTCCTCCCGTGCTTGTTAAGTATACATAATGTTAATACATAATTAAATTTCAGTTCCTTTGCCCCCCAAAAGTATATGTGGACTCGAGCGCTGTATTCAACTACAATCTAAAAACCAGGGAGCCAGCCTCCCTATTCTTAAAATAGAACTGCTGGTTGTAAAACCCTTTGGTGGAGTCCATAATTGTCTCGGCTGCAAGAAGGCTTCTGAGCCTTAGACTAAGACTATCCTTCCTCTTAAAAAGGACATACTGTTTCTCCGTCGCATGAAAATATCAAGCCATCAAAAGGCATCAGGAAGGCTCTGCACATCCTGCTGCATAAGGGGAAGGGGGGGCATCCATGAGGACCTGTCAGATCAGAAGTGGCTAGGCTTTTCTCAAGGTTCTTTTTGGTTTCTAAAAAGACAGGACCTCAGGCCAATTCTTGATTTGAGTGGCCTAAGTCAGCACATTCTGAAAGAGCCTGTTTGTGTGGTTACAGTGCAGTCCATTCTTTTATGTCTGTCTGCAGGAGACCCAATATGCTCTTGCTTACCTGCATATCAAGATCATTAAGGAGTCCAGGAGGTTCCTTCACTTCTAGGAGATGCTCATTTCCAGTTTTGTACTTTGCCTTTTGGTCTCGCCACAGTCTCCATGGTGTTCGGGACTCTGAGTTGTTTCCTTATTGGGATGATTGGTTCTTGGCAGCTCCAGTTATGGCCAGTCTGATTGCCTCCAGGGATTTGCATCTCAAGCTGTTCAGTCTTTGTGAGTAATTGTCAACTTTGTGTAATCCCAGCTGATGACCACACAGTCTGTCACCTTCAATGGATGTAGTGTGGACACTATGACTTGCCAGACCTTTTTTCTGCTGGACAAGATTCTTTCTTATCTGATCTGTAGTTCTTTAACTGATTCAGTGTGATTTTGTTATGCTGTGCTGTGTCTTCAGGCAGTCAGCCTCATGGCTTCCACCCTATTCACAGCGATTCATGCCAGGTATCACATGGAGGTTCTTCAGTGGACCCTCAAAGTTCAATATGACCAGCTCTTCAATACACTTGATGCTGTGATCAGGAAGTCTTGGAAATGCAAAGAACATCTTGCATGGTGGGCTGTCAAATCCTTGCTAGATAGGGGTCCAGGGAAGTAAATATTATGGGAAGAAATAGCCAGGGAATTGTTATGGCTAGGCTTGTATAGCCCCTAGGGCTGATAGCCTAGTACCAACCTATGAGCCATTATCTTCCAGCCTTGCTACTTTGGTGACTGTGGCCACATATGCCTGTACTAGTTTAGAGTGGGTTGAGGGGTATTATTTAAAGCAGATTACTTATGGCACATAGTCAGCTGATGAGACTAAATTGTACATGAGTTTATTTTTCTCACTATAAGATATAGTTCAGTGATTGAGTAAATTGCAAGAGTACTTATTGGTATATTTTCTGATAAACCTGAAATGGTTCTTTGGTCCAATATTGGTTGAAAGTATATCACAGTTTCAGTAGCTCAACAGGTAGCCCGCTTGCCTTTGGTGATGGAAGATCAGAAGGCAGTAGGTTTTATTCCTACAGTAGGTAGTTGAATTAATGTTCCATTACTGACACTACAGTGCTGCGTAAGGGGGTGCTTCACTTCACTTCACTCTTGAGTTTGCTGTCCTTTGGTTGAGGCATTGTGCTGAGGCCCCATCTGCCCGAGTTTGGTGGTAGCTCAGGTGTGTGTTGAAGTTGCCCAGTGTCCTGGCTAATTTTCCCCTAGTCAGTATGAATACCACCTTTAGTCTCCCCGAAAAAAGGCCATTGACCTAGTGGGACTAACCTGGCAAACAAAGTGTAAAATAAAAAATTAAAAGAAAGACCTCTTGCATAGCTGTTTAATACTGTATTGGCTTTCTAGTCAAAGTGCTCACCACCAGAATAATCAACTTTTATAGAAATCATCCTGTCTTGATATGTTTGCAGTTCCGTCTCTATACTGAAGTTGTCAAATGTTTTGTTATGGTTGCTAGATCTTTTTATTACAAGTCCTTGAGTAGTAGTTGAAGTCTACCAAGAAGAAATTTTATCTCGACATTCTATGGCAAAAGTAAAGCTTTGCTTAATTTTGAAAGAGTTTTTCCTCTCTAGCATAGTTGATATTGCAACCCAAGGATTAGATTTCAACACACCAGTTAGGCTGATTAGTAACTTGAGCTTTTGCATTTAAGTTGCACAAACCCATCAGTTACAGTAGCTAAGTAATTGCCAGATGGCACTGGTTTCATCTGTTTGTTTGAGATATAGGCTTATAAGATGATAGCAAAGCCCTTTTGAAAGGTCCTTTCAAAGCCCAGCCTTTGCACGACCATGTCCTTGAAAGTCTTTATCTCCAAATTGCCAGTGTTAGATTTGTTTCCTGCATTTTCTCAGAACACAGTATAGGGTTATTATCCTTCACTCTTACCCACAATCACCTTGTCCTGTGTGCAAACATATGTTACCACATGGAGGTGGAATTTGGCCTATAACTGAAGAAGTTCTTAAAAGATTCCTTACCAGGCTTATCTTTTGCACTTGCTCACAGTTTCCCTGTCATCTCTTTATGCAAACATTTGGTTCCAAGGCTGGCCATTGAATGGTGAGGCTGTAAGAGATGTATCACACACCTTACCAGGACTAAACAGAGAGCAGAGAAGAGTGATAGTGTGATCCAAGCTGGTGTCAGACATGGGTGTGGGGATGCACAGATAACTAGTAGGTTTTAAGGCATTTGGTAGGAAAAAGACTGAATAGAAATCGAGCCACAGTCATTTTTGTTTACATCTCAACTATTTTTGATGGTGTATATAGAAAAGCAATACGGATTGCACTTCACATTGAAGTCTATAATATAAGTTGTTAAGTGTCATACGCAACATTTATTGTTCTGCTCAGAGCAGAACTGAAATGTATTCACAGCTGTCAGAGCCACTGATATTCAAGTCTGGGTGTACATCGAGTATTTGTACTGTTACCAGTGCTTTTCACTATAGCAGTGGAATGGATTCAGTGGGGGAGGGCGAAACTGTTGCTAGGCTAGCTAGCCTCTCGGTGGTGAAATAAAAAAAAAAATGTTGTTCAGCTTTTCCCGGTTGGGAATCGTCACAGCAGAACTCTGCTCTGTAAATTGCACCCTTTTGAGGCCGGGGAGGGCGCAATTGTAGTCTCTAGTGCGGCGGTGAAATTAAAAAAAAAAAAGATATGTTGTTGTCTGTTCGGCTTTTCCTGGTTAGGGGTCATCACAACAGAACTCCGGTCCATGAATTGCGCCCTTTTGAGGCCTGCCTGTACGGTGCCCTAGGCGGTCGCCTAGTTCGCCTATGCCTAAGGCCGGCCGTGCATGCACCCTCTTCATAGTGGGTCATAATATTAAGGCTCTGTTCTTTCATTGTGAGCCTGTCTGTGGGTTCACTTCTTACATCTCCCAGTCCACAGATAAGCTATCGTGAAAAATATTTCATGCACACTCATCAAAATGGAGAACATTGACATTTGTGCTGTAACGGAGACCTGGTTTAAAGCGGCAGAAAGCACCCCTGCACTACCAGGCTAGAACTCATTCCACACCTTTCAGCCCCAAAACATGGACCAAAACTCCAAAGATGGTGGTGTCTCCAGATTCATAAAGGATATGCACACTTCCAGACTAGTAGCCCAGCATAACGCATCTGAGATACTTCAGGTGCAACTAACATTGGGTAAAACAGTGTTCCAGGTCATAGCCTGCTATAGGTCCCCAACCATGTCCCTAGACTCTCACTCCACATTCCTAAGCACCCTGAGATCTATCAAAGTCCAACCCAACACTCTCTTACTAGGAGACTTCAACTACCCCTCCATCAACTGTGAAAACTACTCAAGCACCAATACACTGGCCTAACGCTTCCTGGAATAAATCAGTTCCAATGCCCTGGACCAGCTCATTCTGACCCTCACTAGAGGAAGCAACCTCCTTGACCTGGTTATTACTAACATAGGCGACCATTGCTCTACACCAATAGTCAAGTCATCCCTGGTCAGATCCGACCATAAATGAATCACCCTGGAAATCCACATCTCACTCACACCCCAGCAAATGTAACCACCTTGAAAAACTTCTCCAAAGCTGACTTTGGATTCCTAAAAACAGAGGTGGCTAACTTCACAGCACCCATGCCAATGGAAAATAGCTGCATGACTGCCGAATCATACACCAATGCACTGTACAAACATGTACACAAACACAAATGCATGGAACTAGCCATACCCAACAGAACCAAGATGCTCTCCTCCAAAAAAAGGAAGCCAGTTTGGTGGCCCCCCTGCCATTACTAAAGTCTACAACAGAAGGAAGAAACTGTTGCAGAAAAAGGAGAAGTCCCAAGACTGGAAAAACTCCTCTTTTAGCCTCAACAATAAGTTGAGATCCTTCATCAAATCCTCTAAAGCCAGCTATGAAGGCAGAATTGTGGCAGACACTAACAACAATCACAAAACCTTCTATAGCTATATCAAGAATCCCCATGGCAATACCCAGATTTACTCTGAGATACTGCACAATGGTACCTCCTATACTCAGCCAACAGATATTGCCAACATACTGGCCGACAGATTCAGTGCCAACTTTACCCCTCCCCAAAGAACCAATCACAATACCAGAAGAATGCCAAGCACCCAGCATTACTGCAGCACAGGTTAAAGCTGCATTGTCCAAGGCCAAGAATACAGCTTCCATGGGACCCAATAATATCCCTGGCTGTGTTCGACATGAACTACAAAGTGAACTGGCACCACATCTGTTTGCCCTGTTCAGTCACAGCCTCACCTCTGGATTTGTCCCTACCGAATGGCGCACTGCTACAGTCATCCCTCTCCATAAAGGGGGAGTGACTACAGATCCTGGGAATTATCACCCCATTAGCCTGACAAGTCTGATATGTAAAGCTATGGAGCTCATCATCATGGACCTGATTAACAAAGATACCGGAAATCTCCAAACTCTAGACCCCACGCAATTTGGCTTTGTGAAAGGAAGATCATACCTGCTCAACCTGGTTGACTTCTTTGAGTCAGTCACAAGGGCTGTGGATGAAGGTAAGGCAGTGTATACAGCCTAACTCGATCTAGCCAAGGCCTTTGATACCATTCCTCACTCAGGAATTATTGATAAACTCACCAAACTAGGCATCAACCCCTATATCACTAGGTGAGTTGCAAACTGGCTCACAGATATAACCCACAGTGTGAAAGTAGAGGACTCCAAGTCAGACTGCTGACCAGTCACGAGTGGAGTCTCACAGGGATCTGTCCTGGGTCCTCTCCTGTTTGGTATCTACTTCTCAGAAGTCCAGACCAACACAAAGGGACTCTGGCTGACCAAGTTCATGGATGACTGCAAGCTAGGAGCCATTATTAACTTCCCAAGTGATGCAGACATCCTACATAAAGACTTCACTGAGACCAATGACTGGTGTCAAAACCATGGCCTTAAGCTTAATGCCAAAAAATGTGTTGTCATCCCCTTTGGTAAAAACTCAGTTCCCACTAATTACCACATCGATGGGAGCCCACTGAACACTGAAGGTGTTATAAGAGATCTGGGGATGCAGGTTGACAGCAACCTCTCCTTTCTACCGCCACATTGCCACTGCAGTCAGAAAGTCCTTCTGTGTGGCATATCTCATTACCAAGGGTTTTGCATCCAGGAAGAAAGAAGTCATCATCTCTATCTACACTTCCCTCATTAGACCAATCATCGAGTATAATGCCCCATTTGGCATGTACCTCACTAGACACCTGCAACAGCTGGAGAGGCCACAGAAATACCTCACAAAGAGGATCATAGGCATTAAACACGTGTCCTACATGGACAGACTCAAAAGACTGCAGCTATTCTCTGTCTCATATCGCCTACTTAGAGGTGATCTCTGCTTTACTTACTAAGCCATGTCTGACCCAGCTCTGTTAGAAATGCTACATCTAAAAAAATCCCAATTCCTCTGCACCACACATTCCAGAGACCTCAACCTTATTACCACAATCAACAGAACATGCTGGAGGAACAGGTTCCTCACCCAAAGACTCCCCATACTCTGGGATAGACTTCCTGTACATGTGAAGCAGAGCACCTCACTGACCCTCTTCAAGAGAAATCTTGATGAGTGGATGGGTAATAAAAACTTCACCCCGGGGATCACTCCAGTGGCTGTACTTGATAGAGGCACTGGGAACTAATGTTGGGTGGTGCCAGGCCACTTCTATGGGCTAGGCTTGTAAAGGCTCCAGGGCCATTTGCCTAGTACACACCTATGAACCTATGTATATTTGTCTGTCTAAGTAGTATCACTGCATCATTATATTGGCCATATATGTAAGGTGATCATTAGTAGCTTGGTGGACATTTTCTTATATAAAATAAAAGTTTGTTTCTTTTGCCTATCACTTGTGATTGAAATATGTATGTATGAACACCATGCTTACTTTGTATATGTACATCAATCTCAGACAGCAAACTGCCCCTGGGATTTATTAACAATCGTGTAGGCTTTGCACGAAGCCTACATGATTATAGTGCGTTAATGCAATGAAGAGGAGTGCTCATTTAATATGCATGCTGCTCATCACACTTACATGTTTCCAAGCACCATTTCTTGGCCAGCAGCAGTGTTGGTGACTATGAAATGGGGCTGGGAGCATGAGCAGACAATGTAAGCAAAGCTACTTGCCTGTAGGCAAATGTATTATGTGAGCAAGCATGGACAACTTATATGTAGTAAAGACAAGTGACTTGTAATTGTGTAGATGTAGGAAATATAAAATTAGACTAATTTACACAGAATGCAATGCTAGTTAATAGTGCAATGATAACTATAAGGGGAGAAATGGAAAAAATGTACTCAGTTAATGCAATCAAATATGACGTTGTCACAAAGGAACACTTTCAACAGAAAGATGTCCATATTGATAGCAATAATACATAACCTACAATCCTACATGCCTACAATCACATCGCCAGATTTGTAGTAGGAGGTCCTTATAGAACTCATCACTGCCTTAACCTAAGGAAACTTGACTGGCTAGAACTACCCAATCTTCTCAAACTAAACCAACTCACTGAAGTGTTTAAAATTATTAAGCAACCGGATAAAACCCCCTCCTTGCATAATCTTCTGATTCCATACTCTAATCTAAGCTGTCTTCGCTCCTCACATAGAGTCCTGGTCCAAACCATCAAATCCAACAACTCTGCTGGAGAAGCCCTTTTTGCCAACTCTATAGGAAAAGTCTGGAATTCCCTCCCCAATAACTTAAGACTTACCACATCCCAATGTCTATTCAAAAATAATCTTAAACAATTTTTTAAAAAACATTGGCTATGCCCATGTAATAACCCAGACTAGTTCTCTCTGACACTCAACTAGTAGCATTCTCCACCTGTATTACTAGGTGTTTTTTTCTTTTTCTTAGACTAAAGAATTTGTAAACTCACACCCACTAAATTCCACCTCCACTGGTACTTATGAAGTCAAGCTCCCCATTGCCTGACTTGACTCTACAAGGGATGGGTAATAGTAACCTAGAATATCAACTACACTGTATTTTGAACTGTTATCTATTCATATGGTAGCCAAGTGTATCTAAAACAATTGTGAAGTATTTTTTGTGTATCTGTAATTTTATTTATTTGCATTAGGAAGTGTATTTATCTGTATGTAAATGAAAGTGTAACTTTTTCCTCTGTGGAGCTTTTCTCCCTGGGCCTCCGCTGAAAATGGACATGTATCCAGTCGGACCATCCCGGTCAACAAATGTAAAATAAAAATAAAAATAAAATAAATAACCCTGTTTCCAATTGTTTACCCATGTACTTAACTTCTAATTGGACATGCTAACAATGTATGTAAGAGGGGCACAATGCAACATTGTAAGAAAGGAGAGTAAATATGATATTGATGATGATAACATGATGAGTTGAGATAGTAGTTAGCAAGGACAGTGGATACATTATGGGCCATTCACGTAATATGTCTTGTATATACAGGGGATGCATATGCGATAACTGACTGCAGTGCTGTATCCTGTACTCCATCCTGTATAAACAAGGCATGAGCCATACAGCAGCTGTGTCATACATAGCCAAAAGGGACATGTTTTTAACATTTGTTGTCATTTGACAACCATAGATAGGGGGTATATTACATTGACACATCTTAGACAAGCATGTATTTTATATACATATGCATCATAAAACGTATTGTAATAGCCATCAAAACAGACAAATGACAAATGACAATATAGATATGACAACATTTCAGTAGTTCAGGGTCTCTGTAAACGGAACGCATTTAATGCAGGATTATACTGGGCATGCTCACAGGACATTACAGCAAACACTGCCACTATAGCATTTAAACAACACAAAACACAAGAAAGTGTCTGAACACAGGTCCAATTACACTTTATGATGATCTGGCATCATGCCATACAGGAAGACATGCTATGTAAGCAAACATGTCCTATAAAGGTGTACAGTGTGAAGAAAACAATTAGAATGATACATAAATATTTGGAGGAAGACATGCAACAGTGTGCTTTTCTTATATGGAAATTAAGTAATGCCTGTGAACAATCAATGACATACTCAACATTTGCATCTTGCCAGACTCAAACACATGCAGGACAGATATCAGACAGATGCATATCAACCTGTAACACCTCAGAAATAGGCATACTGTGTATGTCATGATGAACACACTTAAAGGACTTACAGCACTTCCCTATTATAATGGGTATGCATCCCTTACTGAATAGCCTGACACCTTATAAATGTTATTCTTTCAATGTGCATGAAATACTTTCTTTGTCTAAGCCACTCCTGTGTGACAGACAGATTATACCAGATTCAACCCCCCTTCAAATCATATTACACACACCACAGAACTGTGCATTGACTATGTATGTTACATGTTTATTATTATTTATTATTTTAACATTATTTTACCAGGATAAATCCAACTGGACACAAAGTGCCCGTTTTCAGTGGAGTCCTGGAGAGAAAAGCTCCAAGGAAGTTAACAGAATACATACATGGTTTAGATAACATAGCAATGGATCTTGTCAGAAGTAAATAAAATGCATGTGTGAAGTAATAAAGGATATTTGAGGATAATGTGCACAATATGATTTTTGATTGTTACGTCTGATGAAGCGGCTTGGACCGTGAAAGCGCTTACGTGTTTTCTCAATTTTTATTGTATTAAACTACTTATTCAGCAACGTTCCTGGCTGAGACTGTGTTCAATATATATATATATATATATATATATATATATATATATATATATATAAAATCACACTTTATTCATCTGTTTTTACTGTATTTGTGTTTCTTCCTACTTTATTACTAGGGGCATTGACTACATCTCTGATCTGCGATATATAACAATAAGAATCATTTTCTGTGCATTTAAAGTGTTTTTTTTATTGTATCTGCTTTATTTTCTAAAAAAACCAAAATAAAAAAAAAAAATATATATATATATATATATATATATATATATATATATATATATATATATATATATATATATATATAAAACCTTTCTAAGCTAGTATAGTCCAGTTTTCAGGTTAGTGTGAATTCAGGGCTGTGTTACAAATCTCTGTGTTTGCCCATACCTTACTTGGATAGAAGGACGTTTCTCTGTTTACCTGTGAGAGAAGAGTTTTGAGCAGCCTATCTGTCCCTGGAGGAGTGGTTTCAGCCCAGAAATTAGTAGTTTATTGGCCATTTTGGGCTAATTTCTATCTATTTCATTTCCCTGCTATAAATACTGCATTTGCCCAGTTTTGCGCACCGGGCAGCGCTGGTTAGCTAGGGTAAAACTATTCCCGGCTCCACAAAGTCTCCTCTTCAATTTTTCCCTTGGAACTAGACAAACTTTCAACTTAAGCACTCAAGCCATTCATTTCTCAGCCTGGGACTTGCTCAAAACTTATAGCAAGCACTTATAAACCCTAGCACTAGACCCTCCTGTACTGTACAGAAGGACAAGCTCTCTATTCGACCTTACCGGCCATCCAGTAAAACAGTTCACTGTACCTATCCAGGCATGTCCAAAGGGCAGTTTCAGGTGTACTCTCCAGTCCAACTGGTGAATCTAGGCATTTTGAGGCAATGTTACAATTGCCTCATGTACACAGACAACCCTTTCCTCCTACCAACAAACACTAATACATGCAAGAGATGCAATTATACAGCCATACTGGAGGCTAAGCTCTCTCAACCCAAGACTGGATCAGACAGTCAAGAGGAGAAGGGAATTACTTGCATCACACCACCAGTCTCACATAGACCCATTAAACCAGCACCAGCAAAAAAACAGACATAAATACATGAAAACATACCCGGAGGCTCTAAATAAAAATCTGCAAAACCAACAGAGACCTTCAAAGCAAACAACCAAGCAATCTCCATCCCCCAACACAAACCATGAAACACATACTTCACTAAATCAGTGTACCATGCAATCACAGCCCTTAAGGCAAAATAACACACCCAACATACTAGTAATAGGTGACTCTATAGTCAGGCACACTGATGTCTCACTCACTAGGATGAATAAGGAGAAGGTTACTGTTAGCTGCCTGTCAGGTGCCAGGATCTGCCACATAACAAAAGCACTCAGGTCACTCCAGAACAAGTACAAATATGACTCTGTCATTGTCCATGTTGGTGTGAATGACCTGAGCCGTAACTCCCTGGACTACATGAAAAGAGACATGGAAGAGCTCTCTGATCATGTAGCCCAGGCTGGTATGACCCTGACCCTGAGTGGCATCCTGCCTTCACCAAGAATGAATGCACAGATATAAAGAAAAAATTCTCGATTTCAACAATTGGCTAAGTTTCTGGTGTCATTCAAAGGGGATCCAGTGTCTGTCCGCCTGGGATGACATGCTCGACAAGCCATGCTGCTTCGCTAGAGATGGCTTGCACCTGTTATCCTTAGGCTTTATAATACTGGCCAAGGCTCTTACCACCCTCATAGTGCCTTTTTTAGGCAAGGCTCAAAAGACAAACTCACCGCCGTAAATAGCGCAAGTAACAAAAAACTGAGGGTAATGCTACTCAATGCCAGAAGTCTAAACCTCAGAATGCATGCACTCAAGACACTCCTCAGTATGGAGAAAATCGATATATGTGCAGTAACAGAAACCTGGTTTAAGGCTCCAGAGTGCACCCCAGCACTACCAGGCTACAACTCATACCATACATTTCGGCCACAGAACCCAAACCGAAATACAAAAGGTGGGGGCGTATCCATATTCATCAAGGATACCCACACCTCCAGGTTAGTGGCACAGCACGATGCTTCAGAGATCATTCAGATGCAACTAACAATGGGCAAAACTGCAATTCAAATTGTAGCTCACTGCAGATCACCCACCATGTCCCAAGACCCCCATTCCATGTTTCTGGAAACACTGGGAAACATAAAGGTCCTATCAAACACCCTAATATTGGGTGATTTCAATTATCCAAACATTAACTGGGAGAACTACTCAAGTACTAACTCTCTTGCCCAACATTTCCTAGAATTTATAAACTCAAACATCCTGGTTCAACTGGTCATCACTTCCACCAGATATGACAAAGTATTGGACCTGGTCATCACCAACATGGGCGTCCGGTATTCCACATCAAAGGTCAACCCCTCGCTGGTTAGATCTGACCATAAACAAATCACTTTGGATATCCCCATTCTGCCCCCACCCCAGACAAGGAAACCACCATGAAAAACTTTTCACAATCAAACTTCACATTACTTAAGACCGAGGTGGAATGTTTCAAAGCCCCCATGCTGAAGGATAACACTGTCCAAGCTGCAAAATCCTTTACTAATGCATTCTACGGGCACCTACAAGAATGCATGGATTGTGCCATCCCAAGCAAAACCAAGACTCACCCCTCCAAGAAAAGGAAACCAGTCTGGTGGACTCCTGCCATAAACAAGCTACACAATACAAAGAGGAAACTAGTACAGAAAAGAGTAAAATCCCAAGAAGGAAAGACATCCCTTATCAGTATCAGCAAGAAACTACGATCCCTCATAAAATCATCCAAGGCAAGCTTTGAAAGAAAAATTGCCAAGGAGTCCAAAGATAACCACAAGGCATTCTTTAGCTATGTCAAGAATCTAAGTGGCAATGCTCAGATCTGCTCGGAGTTAGTGCAGCATGGCACAAAATACACTGAACCGACCGATATCGCCAACATCCTGGCAGACAGGTTCAGCACAAACTTCACCCCCCTCTCACCCCCAAAAGGGCCCATAACCATACCAGAAGAATGTAGAGTCCCTGAAATCACAGACACTCAGGTTAAAACAGCTCTCCCCAAAGCCAAAAACACAGCATCAATGGGACTGGACAGTATCCCAGGCTACATGAGCTCAAAGATGAACTAACCCCTCACCTAAACACACTGTTCAAACTCAGCCTCTCCACAGGCAATGTACACATAAAGTGATGCACAGCAATGGTTATTCCATTCCACAAAGGTGGAGCCACAACAGACCCCAGGAACTATCGCCCTATAAGCCTGACCAGCTTGGTCTGCAAGGCTATGGAGCGCATCATCATGGAACAAATTAACAGAGACATTGGGAACCCCCAAACACTGGACCCTGCCCAGTTCGGCTTTGTTAAGGGCAGATCATGCCTCCTAAACCTGGTGTACTTCTTTGAGACAGTTACCAAGGCTATAGACAAGGGAAAGGTGGTACACACAGCCTACCTAGACCTCGCTAAGGCCTTCGACACCATTCCCCATTCTGGTATTATAGACAAGCTCACCAGTCTGAACATAAACCCCTACATCACAAGATGGGTTGCCAACTGGCTCATGGACAGAAACCACATGGTGAAAGTTGTGGGAGCTAGGTCCGACTCTAAACCAGTTACAAGTGGCATTCCCCAGGGCTCAGTCCTAGGACCCCTCCTGTTTGGCATATACTTCTCAGAGGTACAGGCAAGCACAGGAGGACTATGGCTGACAAAGTTCGCAGACGACTGCAAACTAGGGGCTATAATTGACTCTCCAGCAGACACAGATATCCTCCAAAAGGGGCTTACTGAGATGGACACCTGGTGTCAAAATCATGGCCTCAAGCTAAATGCCAAAAAGTGCATAGTCATCCCCTTTGGAAAAAACAAAGTACCCACAAACTACCACATAGGTGGTATTCCCCTAAATACGGAAGACATAATAAGGGATCTGGGGACCCAAGTAGATGGTAATCTCACCTTTGATAATCACATTGCCAAAGTGGTTAGAAAATCTTTCTACATGGCTCCCCTAATTACAAAAGGGTTTGCATCCAGATCAAAAGAGGTCATTGTGCCCCTCTATTCATCATTCATCAGACCCATCATAGAGTACAACGCCCCATTTGGGATGTACCTTGCAAGACACCTGCAACAGCTGGAAAGACCACAGAGGTACCTCACCAAGAGGATCACTGGCCTCAAACAGAAGCCCTATGCAGCTCGACTGAAGAAACTCCAGCTGTACTCGGTTGCATACTGCCTGCTCAGAGGTGATCTCTGCCTGACATGCAAGGCCACGTCCAACCCAGAGTTGATGGACATGCTCCACTTAAAGAAAACCTTATGCCCTCAAACCACACGCTGTAGGGATCTAAACCTCACCACAACAATAAATAGGACATGCTGGAGGGATAGATTCCTGTCCCAGAGACTTTCCATGCTTTGGAATAAGATTCCAATCTACATTAGGCAGAGCTCCTTGCTAACACTCTTCAAAAGAAACCTTGACGAGTGGATGGAAAACAGAAAGTTTACCCCAGGGATCACTTCAGTGGCTCTGCTGGACAGAGGCACAGGGAACTAATCTAAGAGGGCGGTTAAAGCGAACACATTCTGGCTAGGCTTATAAATGCCTTCAGGCAGATAGCCTAGTACCTACCTATGAACCAATGAACCTATGTAACAATTATTTAATACTTGTACTTCTATAATTATAAGGCCTCCAATAGTGGAAAGTTTTATTTTGTCTTTGCCCCAAAACTAATTAAACCCTGCAGTCTAACACAGTAACTACTATAGCTATAGTTGCGTGTTATCTTTTTTTACTACTTCCATGTAACCGGTGCTTTTCATTCTGCACAAAATTTATTATAAGCTCAGTCTCAGTCAAGGGCAGGTCATGGTATAGGACTACTGGGCTGCAGCCCTCCCCCAACTTTCTCAAAAAAAAAAAAAAGTTTAATTATTAAACTTTGCACACTAGTAGCAATTCGAACTCTGAGCTAATGTGTAAAGTTGAATGCGATTTTATGCAGAACTTGGAGCAGTGAGCATGCATGCTCGAGTTCTGCTTAAAAAAAAAGAAAAAAAATGTTTGTCTGCAATGCTAGAGTTTAATTCTTGTCCCAGTCCTCCCCTGTGTACCACAGTGGAAATCTTCACAAAGCTGTTACTCCACCTATGTGAAATCATTAAATTATATGATTGTGCAATTTGTATGACATAAAATGTCTGAGTGAAGTTTCTCCCACTGTAATTATACATATTATAACACTTGTGGATGTCATTCATGCATAACAGCATTAGAACAGGCAATGCTTATTATCAACCAACGTGGGTTTTGAACACCTGACTATGTGACGACAGAAGCTACATGATATTGGAAAGAATGAACATGCCATGGTGCCACTGGTGCTACAAGTGTGAGATATGTTAGTCTTTGAAGCCTTGAGATCATGTTATTCTTGCAAGGGATGTGTGAGCCTGTCATTTCTTTAAAGTACTGTTGCTGTATGTGTGTAGCACAATATTGCCTGCTGCTACGTATACCCAGACACACATGATGCATGATACAGCCATCAGTGTGATGGGCAATCACAATCAGACACAATGTGTGGGGAATCAGCTATCCAAACACATGCCTTACTAAGGAAACAGCATATAAAATATAGTCTCTTGGCCTCACACCACAAGAAAAGCCTTAGTTGTTCTCATGAGAAAGCTAAAAACCTTCCCATGGCATCTTCATTATCCAGTAAAGAATTTCTGTGTGAAAAATGAGCAGAAATTGTTGTAATATAAATCCCCAGCTGTACATGTGCACAGCAGCTAGCTGGCTGACTACATTGTTACCTACCTGCATATTCACAGACGTACTGACACAAGTGAACTTAAGGAATAATGGCTGGATTTGACCAGACAACGTAAGATCACAAGGTACAGGACATGCCTGAATCCATGCTTTACACAACATGTTCTATTACTCTTGTGGCAGTGTACAATTGAATGGATGATATCACCATTCTTTAATACTTTGATGTTATTCTAAAAATGTATTAAGGTGGTCGAAGTGCACAGTAACACTACACAGCTACATGCATTCAAAGTCATCACTACACAGCATGGCAAACACACATACATATGTGTCAATCATTTCTGGATTCAAATCTGCTCTACGTACTTATCTAGAGTGCATAGTATCAACAGCCAGCGCCACACGGTAACTCATATGGCCCCCTGATGTGGTTAATTTTTTATAGCATGATGTAAGCAGTGTGTTTCCAAAACTGCTTATTGCCTGGGAGTAATACAAATCAATAGGGTAATTCTCTGCCAGAGAAAATACATCTCCTAAGTGGAAGTTTACATAAGGGGCATTGCCATGGACACAGTTTTACATGACAGTACACACAGTCACATTAGTTACCCAGTGTTGGATTTAAAACCATTAACTATCTATTTGCACAATCAATACAACACAGAATTAGCTGCAAGTGCCGAAGGAAAAGTCTAACTTGTAAAAGCAGTTTGCATTTTTGACTTGCTAACCTCATCAGGGGTATGGAGAGAAGATACTTGTGGTAAAAGTGGGTTAAGGGAATGAGGGTATCCTTTCCCATGTTAAAATATTTGCCTAAATAGAAGTTGATATGACATGTCTGTTTAGAAAATGATATGTGTCTGACAATGAAGCTACACACACACACACACACACACACACACACACACACACACACACACACACACACACACACACACACACACACACACACACACACACACACACACTCCTCACTGTAGGAGTTGAACCTCCTACCTATCTATAAGCACAGTATTAGCCACAAACACCACAGGACAAGGACAACTTTTAAGGGGAAAGACTGCACTTTTGACAGGATGACCTCATCACTGTGTTGCAGAGAAGAAGTTTGTGTTAAAAGTGGGATAAACTGCAGAGGGAGCTGTGTCCAAAGTTCAAGTTTCACCTGAGTGGAAGTGGACTCAGCACATCTGTTGCTGAAGCTTTAGTTTCCTTACTCTAGAACCACACAGGCACACAAGTTCACTATTGCCAGATTTAAACCACTTACCTAACCAGTTTCATAATCTAAATAACACAGTTAACAGCTGCAAGCACCACAGAAGTTTAATTTTTACGGGGACAGAGTGCACTTCTGACAAAATGACCTCATCACTGTGTTACAGAGAAGATGCTTGTTGTAAAACTGGGATACCAGGATGGTGGAACACTCACCCAGGTTAAAGTTTTGATGACTGGAAGTTGATACAGCATCTCTGTTCAGGAAACTATATGTACTTGATATTGCAGCTTCACAAAAAAGTTCCCATTTGTAAGATTTGAACCACATACTTAGCTATCGAGTTACACAATCTAAAAGTACAGTATTAATCACAAGCACCGTCTGAGAAGTCTAACTTTAATGGTTTGAAAAAGCACATTTGAAAGCAGTATAAATTCACTGTTTGGAAGTGGAACAGCTGGTGCTGTGCATCACAGGTTTTGGAACAAATGCATGGGTGTGGACAGGCCAACATAACAGCACTGTGCTTGTCCCATGTAATGACATACTTCTCTGCTAAGATTTATAAATTGTCCTTCATATTCATTGTGTTACTGTGAGGGACATGCACCTGTTTCACATTATGGGATGCCAATGATTATCACAGCTGTAAACTACTGGATTATCAATCAAGTATTCCTGTAACTTCATTCTGGGATGACTGCATGAAAATAGTAAACATTTATAGTATTACTTCACTTTCACTTGTTTTATGTCATGCTTGCACAATGTGCATTGATAATCCAAACAGAAACTTCCTAAATATGACAGTGCACTGCAGAATACTACTGACTGATTATGTGTAAAAAGATTACCCATCACTGTAACACAGTTGCAAGTGTAACCATTGGAGTACAGATATTTATTTATTTTCTGTTGACTGGTGAAGTCTGACAAGGACTTTGTCTATTTTCAGGAGAGGCCTGGGGAGAAATGCTCCAGATGCATGTCTTTGAAATGTGGGAGGAAACTCACACAAATACAGGGAGGACATGCAGACTCCACACAGAAGGCACCCCAGCCAAGAATCGAACCAGAGAACCTCTGGATTAACCACTGCATCACCACACTGCCAGATATACATTAACAGACTGATTTACTGTAGCTGAAATGACATCACCCTGAAATCTAGATACCTTGTTTTCCAAATTTAATACTGACATGCAGCCGTTGTACAACCTAAACAAAGAATTATTTGTTGTAATTTTTTTTACTCTTGCCTGAATTGCAACAGTGACATAGTCAATTGCACTGCTGATAGCAAGGTATTAGCGCATGAGTAATCACATTGTGAGGTACTGAACTTAGAACTGGAATTAGCAGTACTCTGTGTTGCTCTGTGCTGACGTTTGCCCAAATAAACATATACGCATACAACCATGTCTGGATGTGATAGAATACAGAACATATATGTGCTATGGTCATGTTTCAAGTGTCATGATTTACACATTTGCCATGACATTTGCAGTTTTTTAATCTTTACATGTATGCTACAGGTGTTATTATGATACACATGAGGGACCAAGCATGTTATTGCTGGTGGAAACAAGTCAAGGAGGATTATCTGATGACACAGAAGGGGTGGGAAGTTGTGGGCAGTTGGTGACAGACAGACATAATAAAATATTATTTTATGGTTCATTTATGTAGATATTCATGTTGTGTTACTGTTTGCTTTATTATCCTAATTATTCAGGCAAGATCTGTACAAGATAGTCCTCACAATAGGGTGCAAGCACATTAATACAGCAGCAGGATAGTGTATTAAGAAAATGTGTAGCCTACAGTTACACCCACAGGAGTCATTACAAACATTCAAAAACACTTTGGCATATACATGGATTCAAACCTTGAAAGTATTCCAAGAAAACTTTACAGACCAGTGTGTTATATAAACACACCACATAGGAACTCCTACTTCACACATTCCCACATGACAACAGATTGCAGAAAAGGAGAATGTATGTATTAATCTTCATTGGTGCAGCGGTAGCATTGTCACCTCACATCAAGAGGTTCTCCTGTTCGATTCTCGGCTGGAGCGCCTTCTGTGTGGAGTCTGCATGTCCTCCCCACGATCAAGTGACGTTCGAAAGACATGTGTGAATGGGTGTGCCTTCGTTGAAGGTTGGGAGTCGGGCTGGCACCTCGACACCATAAAAATCGACTGACAATCATTAGTGGGCCATAGTTCTGCTGTGGCGACCCCTAACTGGAAAAAGCTGAAAGAAAAACAACAATCTTCATTACCCTCATGACAACCATATGCTGTATATTCAACTCTTCAGCTTGTTCAAAAGAAGATTAACCTAACTATATATAGATAAGCACAGTAATTGGAAGGGCACCACACTAATGCAGTTGAAGGCAAAAACCCATATGATTTTGCCATGATCCTTGTACTTCCATTTAGCCTAAGTTGCAGTAGGTGCTCAAAGCCAGACATTGCACAAATTCAGAAGAGAAAGACTGATGACACAGTAGAGATAGGATACATAGATACAGAGAGAATGTAAAATGGAACAAATAGCTTTTGAGAGAAGCAGGGTGATGGTGGCTCATAACAATATGTAGGCAACAGCTATACATAAAACAATGTACTAAAAACAGTTAATAACATTTAGCTAATCCTGGAATTAGAATCCTTGAAATTATGCAAAAAGCTGACTACAGATCTGAGTATTACTTCAGCAAACCATAATGGAACTCCTACTTCACACACTTTAAGTCACGCAGTTGAAGGACAGTGACAAATAACCACAGTATTTTTCCTGGGATATTTATATATGTATGTTTTGTGTTAGTCTTACTTATTTCCTCATTATTAATCTTTCATGACCTGTACAATAAAGTGATTGCTATAGGGAGCAAGAAAGGGTAGGAGAGTCAACCAACATTAAGACATAAGCAGAATATGTGTGCCTTAGTCTCCTTATTGGGGATGGAATTTTTTTTTTTATTTATTCTTTATTGACCAGGTTAGTCCCTCTAGGGTAGCAGCTTCTTTTCAGTGGAGACTCAAGGTGGTATTTATTCAGCTATTGGGGAATTTGGCCAGGACATCAGTGAACTTCACCATATTTCAAAGTTGTTGGGAGGCTGTGTTTGGTCCATGCACTTCCTGCTCCCATTTCAGGTGCAGTGGCAGCTTGGAGAAGCAGGGCGTTGCAGCAACAGAGGTGAGAGAGTTGTTTGGTGGTGATTTGGAGTAGAAGAAGGCAATTGAAGCTTTAAATCAGATTAAAAATGTGTTGGCAGATAAGAGGAATGAAGAGAAGGTAGTCAAGCCTTCTATACCCGTGCCTGAAGTTGGAGAATCAAGATAGAAGGCATATATGCCTTCTAGTGGTGTTTTGGTGGTTGGAGATGATGGTAGGAAGACAATCGAGTCTTCTCTGGATAGTTTTGAAACAGTGGAAGGGTGCATAGTCAATAAAAAGGCAGGTGATTCATTTTAAGGTTCAGAAGAGATTTTCCAGTAGCAGTTATTCCAGGAAGAGAACCAAGTGATGAGGGCTGCATTACTACAACTCTCCAGTTGGAAGGGTTGCAGGATGTTTTATTTGAGAAATTATGTGAGGAAAGCGAACCTGAGAGTGTCAAAGATGTGGCATGGGGATATATAATATCAAAATTCAAAACAAAGAGGTACTTTTGATACAAAAAACAGAAGATGGTAAGAAAAAAAAATGTATGCTGATATGGCTATGGAAAAAAGCAAAAAAGGGAGCATCAGGAAAAAAAAAACTGTTACAAAAGAAAGAGGAAATCATAAATGAGAATGGCAACAGTTGTACGAAGTATAGCTCCAGACCACATAAAATATAACCAAGAACTCTTATACGGTAAGCACTTTCACCACTGTCTGTGGCTTTCTCAGACCATTCACAAATACAAAAGCACATAAAAAACATTTATAAAGCACTCCCTGTGTAGCTCATTAACTTGGAGGACCACTCCCAATCAATCAGGTTGCATTAAGCACACCCTCTCTTAAAAACATCATTCCCTTAATATGTATTGCAATATACTACTTCTAAGCCTATTTCTAAGACAATTTTTTCTAAAAACCTTTGTTCAGTTATCAAAGCATTCAAAACCACCCCTGAATACTACACATTTAAAAGTATTTCAAAACATTGCTTATATTAGCAGCATTAACCAGTTTACGTTTAAGTAACCAGGAACCCACATTTGTAGAAGGATTAGTAACCTTCAAAAATAATTTGTATGATAGGGGGTATAAAAGGGATGAAGTGACTAGTACACTAGGAGAGGTAAAGACACTTAGGGAAGGAAGGGCGAGGCTGTACTTTTCAAATAAGGTAGATCGAGTTTCAAATAGAACTGATACGATGGTTAATAAGAAGGCAGTTAATGTCTCTATTTCATATACTAGTGATGTGAGGAAGGTGGTGCAGTGGTAGCATTGTCGCCTCACAGCAAGAGGTTCTCCCGTTTGATTCTCGGCTGGAGCGCCTTCTGTGTGGAGTCTGCATATCCTCCCTGCGGTTGATTGGCATTCAAAAGACATGCGTAAATGGACGTGCCTTTGTTGAAGGTTGGGCGTTGAGCTGGCACCTTGGCACCATAAAAATCTACTGCCAATCATTAGTGGACTGGAGTTCCGCTGTGGCGACCCCTAACCGGGAAAAGCTGAAAGAAGAAGCAGAAGAAGTATGTTAAATTTATGTTTAATATATTTATATAGGAAAGTGCCTGGTAATATCCATATATAGTTTAGAGTGCTTTATACTGCACATAGTTGAATAATATAAATTATAGGAGTGCTAGAATATGTTTTAAATTTTAAATTGGAGTTTTGTTTGGTATGTCAAAGCAGTAAAGCAATGAATACAAGTTAGGTTTTGATTGATTCAATATTGAAATGCATTTTTTGAAATAGTATATATATTAGCAATGCATGAGTATAAAGTATATGATGACAAGTGAATCTAATACTGCTTTTGCTGAATATGTTTGTTCAATATAAACTTAGGTTCATAGGTTGGTACTGGACTACCTGCCCGAAGGCATATATTAGCCCAGCCACGTTGTGCGGTATTCACCGCCAGACCCTTGTACTAGCAGCTAGTACCCTTGACCCCTATCTAGTAGTGCTGAATGTATAGTATATATATATATATATATATATATATATATATATATATATATATATATATATAGTATATAGTATTTGAAATGCTGCTAATATAAGCAATGTTTTGAAATGCTTTTAAATATGTAGTATTCAGGGATGCTTTTGAATGCTTTGATAACTGAACAAAAGTTTTTAAAAAAATGTGTCTTAGAAATATGCTTAGAAGTAGTATCTTGTAATACATATTAAGGGAATGATGTTTTTTAAGAGAGGGTGTGTCTAATGCAACCTGATTGATTGGGAGTGGTCCTCCAAGTTAATGAGCTACACAGGGAGTGCTTTATAAATGTTTTTTTATGTGATTTTGTATTTGTGTATGGTCTGAGGAAGCCACAAACAGTGGTGAAAGCACTTAAGGTAGTAAAGTTCTTGGTTATATTTTATGTGGTCTGGAGCTATACTTCATACAGCTGTTGCCCTTCTCTTTTTTGCTGCTACTTTTACTTGTTTGGTGGGCCAGTCTACATTTTCCAGCTGGTTGTTTGTTTGTTTTTTACTCCTTGAAAGAGGAAATCACACTATTAGGATTTTCTCCAAAGATGACAGAGAAATAGAAAGATATGAGGTATTGGACAATGTTATTTCACCTGTAGGAACTTTTCCAGCAGAGGTAAGAGCTTTCATTCATATAAACAAAGACAATTTTTGTGATATAATCTTTGAAAATTATCTGGCAATGGAAATGTTTTTGAGTCAATATGAAAATAAGAAAGACTGTGCTCTTTGGAATGCTTTTGTAGTTAAATCTTTTTCAGAGAGAGACTAAGAAGACAATTCATGTCCAAATTAGAACAAACATTGAAAAGTAGACTTTGAAAACATATTTAAATAGCATATGTAAATTGGACACATATATATTGGACATTTCTAAAGTTTTCAGCAACAAAGAATTATGACTAGGGGTTGGGATTGTAATGTTGTACTAAAAATGGAAGATGATAAATCATTCATATCCCTAGTATCATAAATATAGTTGGTGAAAAAGGTGTTGTTAAATATTGGAGTCAATGCAAAACTTGTTTCTAATGTGGAAAATCAGATCAATTTATTGTAGATTGTATAAAAATGAAATGTTTTATATGTGATGCAATAGGTCATGATGAAAAAAATGTGAAATATAATGTTATAAATGCAATAAGGTAGGCCACATGTGGATGGATTGTAAAGAAGAGACAGAAATACATGAAGCTACTGTGTCTGAACACATTCAAGGGGTCATGGAAGTAGTAAGTGATGAAAAAGAGGGACAAAAATCATGTAGAAAAATTCAGGAGAAAGAGTCAAAATGATGATAAAAGTATGGCACATAAAAAATAAGAATCCAATATAAAAGAAGGTACTGAAGTTAGTGATGCAGAAGATATAATGTGGAATATAGCAAAAAATTATATAGGTGAAAGAGTGAGAGAGAAAGAGAAAATATACTGGATTAAACAAAAGAAAAGAAGAAAGAAAAAGATTGAAGGTTTTATTATTTTATCTTAGAACATTTTCCTAAATAGAACTAATTGTAGTTGCAGGATATTAGCATTGAATGTTAACAGTTTTAAGAGAATAGTTAGAAGACTAAATATTATAGACTGGTGTAAAAAATGTGATAGCGATATCATTATAGTAGAAGATACAAGTTTTTTAATGAAAAAGGAAAGATTTCAAACAGAATGTATGTGGGTTAATGAGACATACTGGAATTCAGGTATGGTAATACTTTTGAAAAAGACAGTTAAGGTGCTTGATATTACTATAATGTTAATGGGTAGGATTATGGTTATTGATGTTAGATGGAGAGATAGAGTCTATAGAATAATTATATTACATGCATATTTAACTAGTAAAGAAAGAGAATATATGTTTGCTATAATATTAAAATACATTGTTATTTATATGGAAGTTATTATAGCAGAAGACTTCAATTTTAACTTGAGAAACAAAATGAAAGGGAATGATGTAAAAGGGGTTATAGAAATTATGAGATGTGGGCAGTTAAGATTATGGAAGAACAATTTGCAGACATATATTAAAGGAATACATAGAACACAAATAGACTATTTTTTTTTTGCTTTTGGAAGGATTTGACATAAAAATGAGGGTACAGTAGTCACAATTTTTTTTCTGACCATAAAGCTATCTAGATAGAATTTGGAGACATATTTGGTAATGTTAAGTTAGAAGGTCTAAAAAGAATTAAAGAAGTAGAGGGGGAATAAGTCAGAATTATGGGAAGATCACACAAGTATAAAAATGTTTTATAAAAATTGGTCTAAATGGTGGCTGTCTTTTAAAAAGAAATATAAAAATGTTACCAAGGATGGCAAGTTAAAAAGAGAAAGGAGGTAAAAATGAGCTATGGTAAGTTAAGTGAAGAACTTTTTAAAAAAGTAGAAAGGAATGAAAATTAATATTTCAAGAAAGAACAAGAGTTATATGTGATGAACAAAGAAAAAATAAAAATCCCAAATATATTTATCAAAAGATAAAAAAGAAGAGATAGTGCCTTACTTTAATAAAATAGTTAGGGAAGACAGTACAATGAGATAATTTATAGACAAAAAAATGATGGTATAGAAAGACCAAATAGATATAATATGTATTGTTGTAGAATATATAAATATTTGTTTAAATATATTACTAAAGAACAAAGGGTATCATGGAAAGTAAGAACTTTTTCTGAGCAAGAACATATAGATTTGGAAAACAATTTAAGATTAGAAGAACTGATATAGTATTAGGACTAGTAAACATACATACATGCATTTCATAGAAGTTTTAAATGAGTGGTTTTATGAAGGATTTAAGTACAAGGAATTATGTAGTAGAATTCTTAAATTTCTATGGAAAAAGGGTGAGAGCAAATATATAAGAAATTGGAGGTCTATTGTTTTGAATAATACCAATGATAAAATCTTTATGAAAATACTACATAAATGAATGGAATCAACACTCAGGAATAGTCCTTTAGTTTCAATATATAATATTAAAGGAAACAGATGCCAACAATTATTAATGATTATTAGAGAAATTGTAGATGACATACCAATTAGACAAGAAAAGATTTTAATTATGGTAGGAGATCTAAGCAAAGCTTTTGACATTATTCAGCATAATATGCTATGGTATATATATTCAAAGCTTATAATTTAAGTACACAAGAAATGTGTGTGCTACAGTGTACACACTGAACAAAATTAAAGTTTTGATTAATGGATGGCTGAGTGAAGAAATAAGAATTAAAAGAGGCATAAGACAAGGATGTCCTTTTGGTAATGTTATATTTTCAGGTCTATATTACATCGAACTAACAAAAGTTTGATCGGTGTAATATCAAACCATAAAGTCCAAAACTCAACAAAACTGAAAAAAACAGAACAGCGATTTTTTTCCCAAGGAAAATAAATTGCTGTTCTGTGACAATCCCTCCAAAACTTAACCTTAAATTTAAACTAAAGTGGGGGGCTTTGCCCCCACACCCCCTACTTAAATATATTAACTCCGACATTGCACCATAGTAGAGGAAATAGCAAAGCCCTGGAAATGGCACACCGATTTTTTTCCCTGGGAAAAAAGTTGATGTGCTGTGACTTTGCTATTTTCAACTTTTGGACTTTAGGGTTCAATATTACAGTGTTTAAACTGGTTTTAGTTTGATGTAATATAAATCCTATATTTTCTATTTTTTATATTATATTTTCTGGTTATGAATGCAATAACTAGTTATATTAATTCAGCAGATGGTAATGTTAGATACAGAACAAAATAAGGTATTGATATACCTGTAATGTTACCATATGCCGATGACATAATTCTAGTTACTCAACATTTGAATGGAATGGAAGAAGTTATAAGCAAGTTGAGTTTGTGTTTAGATAAAATTGCTATGCATTTGAACGTAGAAAAAAGTACAGGTTTACATCATGAAGGTAAGATTAGAAGTACTGAATGTAATTATCAAGAAATAAAGTTATTAGGTATTACATTTAGAAAACAAGATGCTGCATTACTACAATGAATAATGTTATGAAAAAAATCAAAAATATGTCTTCTTTTTGGAGGACTTTTAAACTTTTTTTCAAGAAAAAAAGTTTATTTGTCTAAGTTTGATGTATTAGGAAATATTTTATATATAGATAGTGTTTTTTATAGTATTAATACTGTCTTCGCCTTTATATGAGGATTTCACCTTTATCCTCTAAACAGAGGTGTGCTTTATATAGCAAAAGAGGATGGTGCTTTAGGACTTATAAATATAGTGATATTTTGAATTTTGTTACATCTATATAAAATATTTAAATGGTTAAAAATGGTAATTTAATAAGTCTATTATTGGAAAACAAATAAAAGTATGGGATATAATGGAAAGTTGTAAACGAGTATATGAATAAAGAAATGAAAGCATATCAAGAGAAAATTGTAATGTGGAAAATAATTATAGAAGGTTTAGAGGATGAAAGAAAAAAGTGGTATAAAAATAATAATGAAATACTTTTATGTATACTAATGAAAAGAATTGGAAGAAATAAAAATCAGAGCTATATAAGCAAGAAAAAATAGATTAAAAAAAAGAGTATAATGTCATGATTTTTGTGGAGACTGACAATAAGGAAATTACTAGTGAAAACAAACATGCCATATAAAAAAAAACTAAGTAAAATAATATGTAATTATTGTCATAAAGAAGAAACTGCTGAACATGTCTTTTTAAAATATAAAATAACTGATGCATTATGGACTAAGTTAGATAATAATCATTATTTAAATGAAATTAAGGGATGCAAAAATATTAATATGGATATGATTGAATGTGTTTTATAAAGATAAAATGTTTATTGAAAATGTTGATAACATGTTTAATGTTATGTGGATAATTTAGAACCAAAGAGTAAAAGGAATTATGTATAATGCTAAATGTGATTTATCAGAAATATTTAAAAAGTAAAATTTTGATTGTGGAAAGTAGAGAAGGGGGCAGGTATAAATGTATTTTGAATGTAAAAAGTGAATATGAGGTCAATGTCAATATTATTTTATTTATTTGGTTTATATTGTAAATATTTAAAATTTGTTACATAAAGGACCCCTACTATTTTCAATAGGTCCCATGAGAGACTTGAGGTGGTATTTATTCAGCTAGGGGGAATTTGGCCAGGGCATCAGCGAACTTCTCCTACTCTTGGTAGTTGGGGGAAGGATTTGTATGTTACACATCCTGACTTCCTGTTTCTTGTCCAGGCATGGAGACAGCCAGGAGGAATAGGAAGAAAATATGGCTGATTCAGCTTTGGCTGAAAATGAAGTGAAGGTTGATGAAAAAGTAGTTGAAATGGTAGAATCGTTACCAGAATTTCTTTCTGAACCTGTTGGTGCAAAACAAACAGTGATATTGCTAGAAAAGAAGATTGTAGCTGTAACAGAGATGGATTCAGAGGAAAACTTTCAGAGGAGATTGTTTGAAGGAGAGACAGTTACTTCTGAAAAATTCATAATTACAACCCTCTAGTCTGGAGGGTTGCAGGATGATTATTTGGAAGAAATGATAAACTAAAGTGAACCAGAAAGTGGAGCAACAATTTCATGGAATGACGTCATGGAGAAAATAGAAGAAGAAAAAGGAGAAGAAGAGACTGTGCCAGAAAAAGTTCAAGAAACAAAAACATATGCACAAATTGTGGGAGATGGAACATAGAAGAAAGAAGAAATAAAAGAAACAAAAAGAAGTATACAGTACATGTGAGCTGTAAAAAAGAAGAAATTTGGACAGTATAAGATTTGGGACTCTGTCATAGAACCTCTGGGTGTCAAAGCAAAAGAGGTAAGAGCATTCATTTTCATTAATAAAGAGACTTTTTGTGGCTTGATATTTGAGACTGGGCAGGCCATGGAAATTTTTTTTGGGTGGATATGAACAAAAGAACAATATTTATCCATGGTCAGAATACGTCATGCAAGCGTTTTACATAAAAAAAGAATGATCCAGTTTAGAACTAAGGTTGAAGCAAAAGAACTGAAAGAACATTTGTTAACTATATGTAAAGAAGTAATGGACACTAAAAAATATATGATGAAAGAGGTCTATGGACTGGGGGATGGGAATGTGGAGTTATACTGAAAATAGAAAACGATAATGTTATACACGTACCTAGTATTATTGATGTTCCTGGTAATAGGGGTTTTGTAAAATACAGGGGTCAACCAAAAACTTATTTTTTTGGAAAAATTATAATTTAATCAATGAATGCAATAAAAAAGATGTTATTTATGTGGTAAAACATGGCATAATGCAAACAATATGATTTAAAGTGCAAACAATGTGGGAATACAGGTCATTCATGGCTAGAATGTGAAATTAATATGCAAGAAAATGAAAATGAAAATGAAGTTATAAAGGATGAAGAGATAGTAGAATGTGTTATACAAGAAAATGTTCAAAAAGATGTAACCGATAAAGAAATTATACATTACAGTAAAGAAAGTAACAAGGAAAAAGAAACAGAGTAAACAAGTGAGGAAGAAGCTGATTGGTGCCCAATAATAAATAAAAAGGAATTTGATAGGTATAAGAGTTAAAGAAAGGAAAAGAAAATTTAAAAACATAATGCTTAGAGAACTTAAGAAAGAAAGGAGATAAACATTTTATTATACTAACTGTTCTTAAAAGCTGAAAATATTAGCTTTAAATGTGAACAGTATGAAAAATCTTAAAAGGAGAATAGGTATAGTACAATGGTGTGCTGTAGCAGATGCACATATTATTGTTTCAGAAGATATAAGATTATTAATAGAGGAAGAAAGAACACAAACTGAAAAAGTTTGGAACATGGGGAAAGAAACATGCTCGGGCATATATATATTATGTCAAGAAAGCATTAAAATATTAGATGCAACCATAGTGGAACTAGGCCAAACTACGGAAATAGATGTGAGCTGGAAACAATATGTGTATAGAATTATAGCTTTATATGCATATGTAACAAAAAAAGGGCGTCCATGGTGGTGTAGCAGTTAGCATTGCCACCTCACAGCAAGAGGTTCTCTGGTTCGATTCTCATCTGGGGTGCCTTCTGTGTGGAGCCTGCATGTCCTCCTTGTGGTCGCGTGGGTTTCCTCCAGGTGCTCCAGTTTCCTCCCACATCCCAAAGACATGCTGTAGGTGGATTGGGCACTCTAAATTGGCCCTAGGTGTGAGTGTGTGTGTGTGTGTGTGTGTGTGTGTGTGTGTGTGTGTGTGTGTGTGTGCCTTCTGTGGAAGGTTGGGCATCAGCTGGCAACTCAACACTGTAAAACTCCACTGCCAATCATGAGTGGACAGGTGATCCTCTGTGGTGACAAATAACTGGGAAAAGCCGAAAGAAGAAGAAGAAGAATGCATATGTAACAAAAAGAGAGAGAGAGATTATGCTTAAAAATATTCTTGAATATGTTTGCATAAATATGGACATTATAGTGGTGGGTGATTTTAATTGTAATTTAAGGAAAAACAAGAGCAATTGTGATGTTAAAATGGCTAAAGAAATTATGAAAAGTCTAAAGTTAAGTGTATGGGAGAATAACCACTGGACCTATAAAAGGAATGAAATTAGGACAGAAATTATTTTTTTAATATATGATAGTTTAAAAGTTATAAAAAAGGAATTAAGAATGCTGGATTTTCTGATCATGTGGCAATATGGGTTAAAGTATAGGAAAAGGAAGAATAGGGTCTATATCATAATGTCAAATGCTGACAAGTTCGAAGCACTAAACTTCGAACTTGAAAGTTCGAAGTGTAAAAATGTCGAAACGTATAACGGAGATTGCCATAGTGTGTGGGAAGGGAAGATTTCTCTTTACTGCACTGTAATGTGATCTCGGAGTTGGTATATTTAAGTAGCGGGGGTGGGGGGTGCAGGGGGGCTTGCCCCCCTGCATAGAGCATTTTTTTTGTTTTGGGTTTTGACTATTTTTTTGACATTCAATGTTTTTAGTCTTTGAACTTTCAAGTTCGAAGATTGAAGCTTCGAAGTTGTTCGACAATCTGATATAGACCGTGAAGAATATATAAGAATAGGAAAAGAAATAAAGAGAATTAATGAAAATGAATTAGATTTAGAAGAGAAAAAAGAACTTGTGAAATTATGGAAAAATCATAAGACTATAAGAGAATGTTATGAGAGTCGAACTGTTTGGTGGCTTAATTTTAAAGAAAAATATATAAAAGTATTTTTATAATGTATAAAGAAGAAAAGAAGAAAAAAAGAGAGATATATGATATTAAGTCAAGAAACATTTAGAGACCTAAAGAAGAAAAAAATAATTTTATGAAAAAGAAAGAGAAATATATAGAATTAATCAAATTAAAATTAACAACTTGTTATATAAGCAAAAATATTGTTTATAAGGAAAAAAAGAAGAGGTAGCACCATATGTCAGTAAAATAATAAAAGAAGGAAAAATAAGATAATTAAAAAATAAGGAAGGTAAGCAAATAAGACAGCAAGAAGGAATATATAAAATAATTAAAGAATATGTATTGGAATTATTTTTTAAGAGTGAAGACAACATAGAACAAATTTATAAAGGTGAAAAATTAAATAAGGAAGATAATGAGTATTTAGAAGAAAAAATAACCATGAAAGAATTGAATGAAATTCTAAAAGATATTAACATGAATTTTGCAACAGGACTGGATGGAATTGAATATGGTATGTATAAAGAAATGAAAGAGTGAAAAAAAATATTTTTTTATAGAAGTTATGAATGAATGTTTAGAAACTAAAGAGAAAGAGATATGTAGGGGAGTTATAAAATTTATATTTAAAGAGGAAATAAAGAGATAAAAAATTAAACACTGAATAATACAGATTATAAATTTGTTATGAGAATAATAACAAAAAGGTTACAGAAAAATATGGATAGAATATATGACCAAAATGTATTTGGAAGAAAAGGAAAAGGAAGTCAGCATTATTATGGATAATAAGAGAATAACTGATGATATCATAAATAAAACTGTAGAAGTGAAGGTTATGATAGGGGATATAAGTAAAGCTTATGATAATATTCAATATAAATCATTATGGAGAATTTTGCAGGCATATAATGTAAGCAAAAAATATTGCAAGTAATAAAATCTGTTTATGAAAGGAGCTATGTGAAACTAAATGTAAATGGCTGGATTGGGAAAGAAGTAAAAATAAAATGTGGAATAAAGCAGGGCTGTCCAGCTAGTAGTGTAATTTTCTCATTGGTTATGAATCTAATAGTGAAGGAAATTAATAAAATATCAAGTAGTGGTGGATACAGAATGAAGAAGGAAGTACAAGTGCCAATAATGTATAATTATGCAGATGATATTGTATTACATGTTAAAAATAAAATATGGATGGAAAAAATAAATGAAAAATTAAGAATAAATAAAAAAAAATTGGTTTAAGTATAAATAAGGAGAAAAGTAAAGGATTTGGTTTTGAAGGTATGATAGGAGGTGTTGAGTTCAATGAAAAATATATAGCTATATTAGAAATAACATTTGGAAGGAATGAATGCAGACAATAACAATGGGATAATGTACTCAAAGAAGTAAATGATATGACTAATTTTTGGAAATAGTATAGATTTTCATATAGAAAAAGCACACTTGTTGAACACCATGGTAATAAGAAAAAATGCTTATGTGTCTAACATCTATATGATTCCTATTAAGTATGAAAATGAATTAATGATGATTACATTCTCTTTTATATGGGGCTCTAGACTGAAACCAGTCAAAAGAGGGATTTTGTACATGAAAGAAGAGCAAGGAGGTTTGGGTTTAATAAGCCCAATAGTACATGCAGCTTCTTTAATTTTATATAAGGTATTAAAAGAAATTATGAAGGAAAATAAAAACTTGATATAAATGATAATATATTATAAACACAAAGAATTGTGGGAAGGAATGGAAGTTAAAAAATGAAGTAAAAGCAGTGTGAATGAAAAAAATGAAAGAGTACCAAAACAAAATTGTGTAATGGAAAATAAAAAAAGAATATATGTGAGAAAAATAGAAAGGAATGGTAATTAAGTATTATGAAAGCATTTCACTGTATTGATCCATGGAAAGATTTAGAAATAGATAAGAAAAAAAGCCATAATGATGAGATATAATAACTATAAAAAGATTAAAGAATGTAATGATTTTTTATGGAGATTGTCTGTTAGAAAATTGCTGTTTAAGGCAAATGTGGCATGCAAAAAAGTAAGATAGAATATGCAATAAATGTGAAGAGTTTGAGACTACTGAACGTGTGTTTTTGAAATGTGAAAGAGTTAATAAATTGTGGAAAGAAATATGTAAAGATAATAAGGTGAAAAGTTTGTTAAAATTTGAACAAATAATTATGGACATAATAGAATTTGGTTATTATGGTGCACGTAAACAGGAAGAAGTGAAGAAAATGGACATTGTAATATTTTATGCTTTGTGAACTATATGAGATAAGAAACTAAATGAAATTAAATACAATGGAAATGGACTTTGACAAGATTTTGGAAAAAAGAATGCTTTTGTTGTGGATAAAAGAGTGGGGGGAATGCTTAAATTGAAGTTTATAATGTATGGAGATTTGTAAATAGATGTAAATTATATAAATATGTAAATATGTAAATAATATGTAATGTATATATCAATAAAAAATCCCTACTTATCATTGTTGTGAATGAGACCCATTTTGGAGGAGCACTTCCTGTTTCCATTCCAGACACAGAGATGGTCTGGTGAAACAGGGAGGCAGATGAAGAGAGAAAGAGATGATAGAGTGGTGAAACAATGGAGGAGAAAGCAAATATCAAGAATGGAGAATATGTACAGGATTCTGATGAAATGTTTTAAAGAAACATGTTTAATGGAGATAAGCCAGCACATGATGGATGTATAATTACATCCCTCCAGTCAGGAGGGTTGTGGGATGATTTACTTAAAGAAAAGGTAGTGCAGAGTTAGCCAGAAAATGAAGGAAATGTTTCTTGTGGGACATTATGAAAAAATACAAAAAGAGGATAAAGAGACACTCCTGAATAACAGTGGTGAAATGGAAAGAAAACATATATAGAAAAAGTAAAAGAAGGAAAAATTGAAGTAGCAGAAAAGAAGGCAGAAGAAAATCAAAAATGAAAGTACATGGTAAGGATTCAAAGTAAAAAAAGACAAGGAAATGGACAGGTATGAAGTGTGGAGAAATTTATTAGCTCCTTTGGGTGTAAAAGCACATGAGATAAGAGCATTTATTCTTATTAAAAAGAGACAATTCATGACATTATTTTTGAGATTGTTTTTTCAATGGGAAATGTTATTGGAGAATATGAAAAAAAGAAAGCTGTAACCCATGGAATCTTTATGAGATCAAAGCAGTTAACAGGGAAACAAAGAAAATTGATATATAGTTTTAAACAGAGGTAGAAAGAAAGACTTTGAAAGGATATTTGTAAACATTATCTAAAGAAGTAGTTGACCTTGCAAACGTTTATGACAACAGGGGTTTATGGACTTTTGGCTGGAAATGTAATATTTTGTTAAAAATAAAAAGAAAGAAAATATACATATACCAAGCATGATAAATGTGGAAGGGAATAGGAGTGTCTACTGGGCCTAAATGAGCACATTTTCAGTGGAGGCCCTGGGAGAAAAGCACCACATTTAAGTACATACAAGGAAATGTTGCACACAATACAGAGTATATAAAACAGTTGTAGTACATGAAAATCAAATTAATAACAACAGTGAAGAATTGTTTACAATGATGGTATGACTGTAGAAATAGAAAAATAGTATGCATTCATATAACATTTAAGTATGTGTATATATACATATATATATATATATATATATATATATATATATATATATATATAGTGTTATTAGCAGTGAGGAGTATTCACTTAAGGATAAGAATAGAATGAGACAGGTGGGCTAAGTGGTAGGGATAAACAAGCTATAGTGACAGCAGAAAGAGTTAGTATGGTAGAGAGAAGGCGAAGATATATAAGCAATTTAATGGAGAAGAGTAAGGTTCCAGTGAGGGAAGTCAGGTTTTGGGGTTAATTGTTAGGGTGCCAGTGCATAGCCAAAGGGAAGAGAGATGTTGTCTATGGGTTTTTTTAAAGGAAGCAGGATTACTGATGGTTCTGATTGAAGGAGGGAGATTATTACATAGTTAGTAAAATAATACATTTGACTGGCTGAGAACTTAGGTTTATCAACGGTCAGTAACATTTTGTTTTCAGACCTAAGGGATCACTTAAGATGACACATGGTCAGTATGGAGGAGATGGATAGGCAGGTTGCTGGGTAGTAAATAAATTTATGGGCAGTAGTTAATTGTAGATAAGTGAGGTAATGAGGGAATTCAAGCCAATTTAGTTGATGGAGAGAGTAGTAGTGGTGGGCTGAAAATTTTGCATTTGTTACAAATTTAGCAACTTTGTAGTAGAACGAGTTGAGTTTAGTTTTCAGGGAGGACTGAATATTGGGGAGGATGGGAGCACCATATAAGAGAGGTGGAAGCAGGAAAGACAGGGCAAGAGCTTTTTTAGCAGAGAAGCTAAGAAAATAGTTGTGCCTATAAAGGCCACCTAGCTTTTGATTTTTTTTGATGTTACTGTGGATGTGAAGGTCGAAAGTTAAGTTATCATCAATGATGACACCAAGCAATTTGGTGCTAGGGACAAATTCAATGATAGTGTTATTTTGGGAATGAACAGAAAATTCAGACTTGTCAACAGGGCTAGATTTTTTTGGGTAAATATTAAGAGTTTCATTTTATTGGGTTTTAGGGTGAGATGGTTTTGTGACATCAAGGTTTTGGTTGAAGTAAATGCTTCCTGAGTAAGACACTGTAGTTCACAGACAGATTTAGACGAGCAGATAATAGTAGACTCATATGCATATTGGATAACAGTACTGTGGGTAAGAGTGGTATGGTAGTTGTTGACAGATGTACTGAATAGAAGGTTTTATGGATAAAAATCCATGCAGTAGAATACTTAAATTCATATGGAAGAAGGAAGGTAGAAGACAATTAAAAAAATGGAGACTGATAGTACTGAATATTAATGATTATAAGATCTTCATGAAAATAACACAAAAGAGATTTGAAACTAAAATATAAAATATTATGGAAGATAGCATATTTAATACAAAGGAGATGGCTGTCAAGAATTATTAATGATAGAAAAATTGTGGATGATATTATGAATAGAAAAGAAGAGAAAATCATGACAAGAGACCTTAATAAGGCATTTGACACAATTGACATGAAATGTTTATTTATTTATTTATTTATTTATTGCATTTGTTTACCAGGAAAGTCCACTGGGCCTAAATGAGCCCATTTTCAGTGGAGGTCCTGGGAAAAAAGCTCCACTTTTAAGTATATATATGGAAATATTGCACACAATACAGTGTATATAAAACAGTTGTACATGAAAATCAAATTAACAACAGTGAAGAATTGTTTACAATCATGGTATGATTGTAGAAATAAAAAAATAGTATGCATTCATATAACATTTAAGTGTATATATATATATATATATATATATATATATATATATATATATATATATATATATATATATATATATATATATAGTATTATTAGCAGTGAGGAGTATTCACTTAAGGGTAAGAATAGAAGGAGACAGTTGGGCTAAGTGGTAGGGATAAAGCAAGCTATAGTGACAACAAAATGAGTTAGTATGGTAGAGAGAAGGAGAAGATACACAAGTAATTTAATGGAGAAGAGTAAGGTTTCAGTGAGGGAAGTCAGGTTTTGGGGTTATTTGTTAGAGTTCAGGTGTATATCCGGAGAGAAGAGAAATGTAGTCTGAGGAATTTTTTAAAGGAAACAGGATTACTGATGGTTTTGATTGAAGGAGGGAGATTATTCCATAGCTTTGAGACAGTAAAAGAATACATTTGTCCGGCTGAGAGTTTAGGTTTATCAATGGTCAGTAACATTTTGTTTTCAGACCTAAGGGGTCAATTAAAATGACACATGGTCAGTATGGAGGAGATGGATGGGCAGGTTGCTGGGTAGTAAATAAGTTTATGGGCAGTAGTTAATTGTAGATAAGTGAGGTAGTGAGGGAATTCGAGCAATTTAGTTGATGCAGAGAGGAGCAGTGGTGGGTTGAAAATTTTGCATTTGTTACAAATTTAGCAATTTTGTGGTAAAACGAGTTGAGTTTAGTTTTTAGGGAGGATTGAATATTGGGGAGGATGAGGGCACCATATAAGAGAGATGGAAGCAGGAATGACAGGACAAGAGACTTTTTAGCAGAGATGCTAAGAAAATAGTTGTGCCTATAAAGGCCACCTAGCTTTTGATTTTTTTTTTGATGTTCCTGTGGCTGTGAAGGTTGAAAGTTAAGTTATCATCAATGATGATGCCAAGCAATTTGGTGCTAGGGACAAATTCAATGATAGTGTTATTTTGGGAATGAACAGAAAATTCAGACTTGTCAACAGGGCTAGATTTTTTTGTGGTAAATATTAAGAGTTTTGTTTTATTGAGATTTAGGGCAAGATGGTTCTGTTACATTCAGTTTTCTGTTAAAGTAAATGCTTCTTGAGTAAGACACTGTAGTTCACAGACAGATTGGCATGGAAGTTGACAGATATACTGAATAGAAGGGGACCCAATATAAAACCCTGGGGTACCTCTGTATTTGTACTGATGAAAGCGGAGAAGGAGTGTTGCCATATAATAGATTACTGCCTATTGCTGAGATAGAAATCCAGTGTAAGGTAGGGAGAGAGATACCAAGGATGGAGAGTTTAGTAAGCAGAAGGGAGTGGGAAATTGTGTCAAATGCTTTTGATAGATCAAGAAAGAGTGCAGAGACTATGCAACTGTGTCCAAGAAGGAAATAGGGGTGGTGCTAGCGCTATGTCCAGGCCTAAAGCCATGTTGAGTGTGGGGAAAGGAGTTGGTGTTTAACCAGATAACCAAGGAGCTGAGTATGACTGCATTTCTCTCATATTTTGGAGATGGGGAAAGAATGGCAATAGACCAGAAGTTGGAGATGTCAGTTGTTGCCACCTTTATGAAGTGGGAGAACATATTTTTTCCAGATATCAGGTATACATGATTCCTGAATGGACCTATTGAGGAGAATGCTTATGGGGTATGCAATGGAGGAGGCTGATAGTTGTAAGAATTCTGCGGGTAAGTTATCTGGAAAGTTGGAACATGGATTTAGTTTACAAAGACGTTTTTGTATGGTGGAGGCTGGTATGGGTGAGAGTGAGAAAGTCGGTAGAGGAGTAGATGGGGAATATGCTGATGGTAGTACTAGTAGAGTTATGTTGATAGGTGGGAAGGTACTAGTAAGCTTAGCAGCGGTGTCAATAAAATATGAGTTAAAGAGTGAGGCTAACTCAGTGTGTGCTTCTTCTGGGTTTGGACATGGATTATTGTTAGTTCCTGGATAAAGTAGGGAGTTGATTGCTCCTCAAAATTTCTTGGTTTTTTTATGTTGGTTTTGGAGGGTTTGTAAGTGTTCTTTTTTGTTTTTGACAACTAGACATTTAGCCTGATTGTGAATTTGTTTATATTGCACAAGGTCAGAAGAATTTTTGTTTTTCTCCCAGGCTTTCCTGGCTTTGTCCCTAGAGATCATAATTTGCTTTGTGGACTTGGCAAGCCAGCTGGCATGTTTTGCCTTGACTCTTTTTAGCCAGAGAGGGGCAAAACTATATAGGATCCTAAGAAATGTGGAATTGAAGAATTCCACATCTTCACTGAGTGGGAGACATTTTATTGGACTCCAGTTGGTGGGCTGCAAGATGTCATTAAAGGTATTTGGGGAGAAGTGAGATAAATCTCTGGTATACCTATATTGGTGTATGTTTGGTACAGTGGTGGACTTACGTATTATGAATGCTGGTGAGTGGTCACTAATACTATTTGGCAGTGTTTCAGAGGAAGAGATTTTATTTGGGTCAAAAACCATGATCCAATCCAGGATTGAATCTTTGTTAGTCTTAATGTTAGGTCTGGTTATATTGGAAATTAGCTGAGTGTAGATGTGAAAGTTGATGTTGGTAGAGGGGTTGTTATTAGAGATAGTGAGCCAATTAATGTTATTGTCACCTAGTATGATTGTTTCATTTTTAATACTGTTGGTTACCCAGGCAAGAATATCTTATAGAATAGGAATATTGTTGCCCGGAGGAATATATGACCATAATACAAAAGCTTTTGAAATCATTGAGTTTTAGGCAGGTTAGAATAATGAATTACAGTAAAGGTGTTTGGATATAATAAAGCAATGCCTCCACCTTTTTTATGAAGTCTGCCTGTTTTAAGGCACAAATAGTTAGGGGGTAGACATTCAGAATCCTTGATATATGGTTTTAGCCATGTCTCTATAATGGAGGTAAGGTCTGATTTATGTTGATTTAACCATGCATGCAGATGGGGAATTTTATTTATTATGCTTTGGAGATTGATGGTGGTGAAGTTTAGGGATTTTGTGGAGTTAGAGGGATTATGAGAGGGAGGGGAGGGGCCAGGATTTGGATGCATATATACACAGGACTAGATTACATTGGGCAGGAAGAGTAATCGGTTGGGGCTTCTTTTTTGTGCTTTGGAAGTATTTATGGACAAAGTTACTATGAAGGTTGTATTGTGGAGCGAGGATTGTCAATTTCATTTGTAAAATTAAATCAGTGGCATAAAGACTAGAGCAGATTTCAGAGTAGGTTGAGAGAGTATGAATGTGGGTGGATGTTGTAAAGGTAGGTTTGTGAGGTATATAGATTGGGTGATATGATGAGTCATAGAAGGAGAGAGAGGTAAAAAGTGAATATGAGTAGAAAGGTGTTAAAGATGAGAGACATTACTGAGAAGTGTGTTATATGTTTAGGAAAGAATGAGTTTTGTGGAGTAATAATGAGGACTGATTTCAAAAACAAAGAAGGAGTGATGGGGTTAAAGGGGAAGTATAAAGTATAAAGGTAAAGTAAGGGATGTCTGGGTTATGGATGAAGGAAGTTATAGAAGGTGGGAGTTATAATTAAGGGAGAGGTATGGAAGTAAGGTGAGGTAATTAGGAATAGAAGGAGTAGTAGAAAAGAGGTGGAGTGTATGAAGGTAATGATAAGAGGTTGGGTTGATAGTTGGTAGGATTAGTAGGAGGAGTGTAAAGGAGGAGGAGTGTGATTGGAGGATGCACGGGGTAGCCAGGGTAAGGCTAAGTATAAATGTAATTGAATTGGGGGTGGGTGAGAATGGGGTAGGGGGTGAACAGAGTGGGTTGGAACCGAGACCTGAGATGCGCCTGCCCCATGAAAAACAATCAGTGTAAGCAACAGGTAGGTGGGGAGAAAAGTGTATTAATTGGCAAGAAAAAGTATCAGTAACCAGGTAAAGGGAGTATATCAGCTAACAATAAACATGACTTGTATCTAAGGATAAATACCAAATCAATTATTTTCTGGGGATAGCTAACAAAAAGGTAGAGAGAGAGCTAACAGGGTCGGGAGAGAAGTGAGGGACAAGCTATCACAATATATGGGTTTGGCATTGTGCTTACAGCAGTAAATTACAAAATCATATACGCAGGGAGCAGGGAAACATACAATTGTGATCTGGATGGTAGCTAGCTTCATAAATGCCTGGCTTGCAGTGGTGTGAGCAGATTTGAAATACAGTCGAGGTAATTGTAGACTGGGAGAACCGCTTGAGTAGCTTGCTAGAAAAGTGAGAAAAAGAAAAAATGTTAGATTATGTGGCAGAATAGATAGGTAAGTGTAAAGTAATAGAGTGGTGTCTATAATAGGTAAGTGTAGATGACTAGAGGAAGTCAGTGTAGGTGTCTGAAAACCTAACTGAGAAATGGAGGAGAGAGAGAGAGAGAGAGAGAGAGAGAGGAAACAGTGAAAGAGGGTGGATTATATAAAGAAAGGTGAAATAAGAGGTAATAGAGTAAATAGCAGTGAAAAAATGTAGTGAGGGGGGAAGGAGGGTGCAGGAAAAGTCAAGTAGAGAGCTCCAAAGCAAATATAGGGAAACACCAAATATATCAGATACCAACTACAGTAACATATATAGCAAAAAAGCATACATCAGGTATAACACTGCAACATATATAGCAAAAAAGCATACATTAGGTATAACACTGCACAGAGGTTACATGATGTGGAAGGCAAAGTACATAGGGCACTGCTATGTATACACAACTACCAGTGATATAGAAGCAAGCAAGTCTCAGAACACCTAGTGCGTTTAACAGGAGAGAGATATGCAGTTCTACAGGCAATTATTCACAATGCAATTATATGAATGAGAAATTGGAAATATAGGAAAGAAGTAGGTATTACAGTAAATTCCTTATGCAGGTGTAAATTAGCAAATGGAAATAGAGGATATTGCAACTACTATACACTAGGCATGGAGGATTCAACTCCCAATTATGTGTGTTCAGAAATACACTATTCAGGTTTCACTGAATATTCCTGTTGGTCGTACAGCAGAAGAAGCGGGCCAGGTCAGGACAAAAGTTGTTTCTACATACACAATGCAGACTTCATTTCCAAATAATATGTTCAGAAAAACAAATGACTTAAGGCTTCACCCTGCAGTCTTGTGGGAGGAAGTGCCAAGTCAGGCTACAAGTCACTTAATTTCATCTGGAAGCAAAAAAACAAGCTGTTCAACAGTTTTTATATATCACTAACAGAACAGCAGCTGTTGAATATGCCACAATCTTATGGGTAATAATGAAATAATATGTGAGAGAGTTCAAAAATTATGCATGTAGTGTATAGTAATCTTCTTCTTTTGGCTTTTCCTGTTTAGGGGTCACCACAGCGGATCACCTGTCCACTCATGATTGGCAGTGGAGTTTTACAGTGTCAAGTTGCCAGCCCGGCACCCAACCTACCACAGAAGGCACACGCATGCATTCACGCCTAGGGCCAATTTAGAGTGGCCAATCCAACTACAGCATTTCTTTGGGATGTGGGAGGAAACCGGAACACCTGGAGGAAACCCACGTGACCACAGGGAGGACATGCAGACTCCACACAGAAGGCATACCAGCCAAGAATCAAACCGGAGAACCTCTTGCTGTGAGGTGGCAACGCTAACTACTGCACCACTGTGGCTGCCCCATGTAGTGTATAGTAATAATAAAATAAAAATACTTGTAAATGGCTGGTTAAGCCAAGACGTACATATGAAGGGATGACCACTGAATTGTATACTCCTTGCATTAGTTATGAATGTGATAGTATGTGAAATAAATTACAAAATGAAGGAAACAGGGTATATAACACCTGAAGGATTAGGGATTCCAATTCTTTTAACATATGCAAATGACATTATAATAATTGCAAAAAAACAAAAACTGGATAAAAGAAGTAATAATTTGCACAAATTAATGTTTAGAGATGATAGGGATGGCTTTAAATAAAGATAACAGAAAGGTTTAGGTAATGTAGTAAAGATTGGGGCAGGGTATATATTTTACAATTAATGAAATTTCTGTGTTAGGTATAAAATTTGGGAATAAAGATGTAAGTAGAAGTCAATGGGAAAAAACAATAAAAGAGATAAAACAAACCTGTCTTTTCTGGAGAAGATATGCTTTGTGCTGTTGGTTATAATCATGGTTGTCTGGAGGAAAATGGTATGACTTGTGATATATTGGCATGTTGTGAGTTTGACACTGGTAAGATTAAATAGAACCACCTGGGAATCAAACCTAAGAAGAAAAAAAAAGTTACCATTTAAAACTTTGCTCATTAACTATCACTGCAACAGGAGACCTAACTTTTTGACATGGTAATTAGATATATAATAATTTAAACCTGAATGTAGAAATACTTAAGAGATGCTTGTATGTCTGTGACCTAACTTAGTCATGGGACTGCATTTCTATATAAAAGGCAGTGTTTGTGTTTGTAAATACATCTCATAGGCATGTAATTGCATGATCTGAGTAAGACACGGTGGGTTAGGTTACCTACATACTTCATAACACATACTGTCATAAGCACATACTTTTGATATGTGGAACTCAATAATTAGAACAGAAATACTATGCACATCATACCTATGTCTGTGCATTCTGAATTAAATATCATTGTCATGTTTAACAAAATTTACACACATCATATTGGGCTTATATAGCAAGCAGTAATGATACAGTTCTTGCAGTTAACATACCCTGGGATTCAATAATGCTTACACTTAGTGCAAGAATAGTGTAAGCATTACTGCAAGAAATATGGTTGCCGAGCGATCCTGTAAATAAGCCTGGAAATGTGCACCAGCTTGATAGCACTATTCCTGCATGGACACCACTGAATAATGCTAATTACTTAATTTGCTGATTAAAAACATTTAAATGAGGAGTGATTCAGGAAGCAGGCAGGCATCCGTGCAGGAATAATGTTATGTGCAGAAATGTATTCGGCTTCTAGCTGAAATCATTTCTGCAAAAATCAAAACGCAGGCATGACATCTTAAATAAAAGCATGTATTATAATCTTTAGGCATGCCAATGACCAAATATATGGCCATTGGCATGGAAAAGTGCTTACATTTTATAAAAATAAAAATTAATTTTTTGGGCTGATCTCGGCCGTTTAAGCATAGGGCAGTGGCATGCAAACTGGATTGTGCTGAAAATAAAAAAAAAAAAAGATGTGAAAACACAATTTTAAGGGAAATCTGCATTTTGCCATTATAGTCTATGGCATGCAGAATCAAAACAATACCAGGGAACAGTGGTTGCTAAGGGAAAGGCTCTGGTATAGTGCAGTAACTAGGGATTAAGGCAGTGAATTATGCTAATGAGGGAAATTTACTGAATCACAAAAAGAATCCAAAAAAAAAAAAAGAAAAAGAAGTGCCAAACTGCTCCTAACCATGTAAATGCTATAAGGCAGTGGTGTAAGCAAGAGGAGCAGCAGACATGAAAAGGGGGTGTGTCGTGCTTGGTGTAAGCACATTGGAGCTTCACGGCTCCCAGATAAGCTTAGCTAAGCACAGCTAAGCAAGGAGGTGTGTCTAAGGCTGTATTGACTTATTCCATGAAATGAAGAACATGTTCGCATCCAGGGAGGGCCATTTCTCAGTGATTACATTAGCTAAATGGGTTTCCGTGGTGTGCACCGGGTTTAAAATAAAAAAAAAAAAACCCAGAAATAGCAGGACTGTTTACATTTGGGCACCGGGTTTGTGCAGCACACTTCAGGGCTTAAAAGGGATGGAAATGGGAAGGGGAAAAAAGAAAAAAATGAAAAAAGCAGAATAAAAGCAATCAAGTACAAATAATATAGCTAGCAGGTGGAATGCGTCATAGTCAGCCAATCATACAGGCAGCATCTGCAGCACAACAGTATAAACTATGAAAACACCTTACAGTCTGTTTTTTTCCACAAACTCTGCACCATTGGTGTATACATGTGGGGGAATTTGAACAGAAAACATGTTAGGGGATGCCATTGCTTTGATCCATCAGTATGTGCTAGAGGCTGAGGGCGGTGAAGAGGATGATGCTGACAACCACCACAGACCAAAGAGGAGGAGAAGAGTGTTCAGACCCAGTGTAACTTACCAGGGGCTATATGATCTGGAGATAGTAAAGTGCTACAGGGTGGACAGAGACATACTGCAGCAAATCATCGAGCTGTGCCGGCCTCAACTCAGACCTAGACTCATCAGAGGGGAACCCATCCCAGTGGATAGCAAGGTATGTGTAACCTTAAGAATACTAGCTACAGGTACTTTCCAAAGACCTACTGGGGACATCATGGGGGTCTCACAGACATCCGCATCAAGGGTACTCCACCAGTTCCTGGATGCCATCCTATCACATGCTGGTGAGCACATTTACTTCCCCAACATCCATGCAATATGCGTCTCTTCCACCATGTAGCCAGAATACTGGAGGTACTGGGTGCGATAGACTGCATGCACATCCACATCAAATCACCACCTGGTGAACAGGGTAGGGTCTACATAAACTGCAAGGGATTCCCCATCATCAACTGCCAGGCCATGTGCAATGCCCAGAGTGTCATCATGAATGTGTGTACTAACAGCCCTGGAAGCTATCATGACTCCAACATCTGGCATTTGTTACAGCTGTACCAGGCATTTGCCAGTGGGGACATCCCATATGGCCATCTGTTGGAGGATGCTGGCTATGCACTGGAGCTGTGGATGATGACAACCATCAGAAATCCACACAAACACACACACAGACACACACACACACACACACACACACACACACACACACACACACACACACACACACACACACACACACACACAAGAATGCCATAATGAGGCACACGCACAAACCAGGAACATAATAGAGCATGTGTTTGGGATGTTCAAGTCACGGTTCTGCTCCCTTGACATATCTGGTGGAGCCTTGCAGTAATCTCCAGCCACATGTGCACACATGTTCATAGTATGTGCCATGTTACCCAATATGATCCTGCAGAAACAACTGCAACAGGAACAGCACAGGGATGGGCCACAAAGCCTCCCACCATTGCCAACGTCCCCACAGGCACAGAGGGACTCAGAAGAGGAAGCCCTTGAGCCTGCCCTTGTAGGCAAACAGATGTGTGCCCAGCATGCCCAGGCCTTGGCAAACATGCAATGCATAGCACACACACTGACACTGTAGGGACCCAGGGACTGACACCTCTCTCTGACTTGCACACACAGTAAAATGGATGACACACACATCACATTACCTGTAACTTACCATGTATAGAGAGGGTACTGTGTACATCCAACATAGGCAGCCATCAAGCACCATCCTCACAACTGCTGCAGGCACAAGGTAAATCAGTCTTCTTAACAATAAATGAATGGGTTGCAATGTTTTGGTAGCATCTCTGTGGAAATGCTGCATGCATGCAAGGGAATGGGGTGTCCTACTGGGAGGACAGCAGACAACTGACAGCTAGGTGGGACACCAGGAAATGTCTACACAATACTGGGTTCCCCACAATATGCAGTATCATTTAAGGTGACAAATCCCACTACAGTATATGTGGGGGCCAACTAAAGGGGGTCATAGGTCACATACATGGATGTCACTGTGGGGATCCCATACTCACTCCCAGACTCACACAGCAAGTCAGCCATAGAAAACCATAAAGGAGTGACTGGCAAAGGCACACAAATGGAAACAATGATAGAATACCCCCTACAGACTTACACAGTGATATCACAGTAGGCCTTGCAGTTGCAGTAAGACTCTCTGAAGGGTAAGAAGTCTGAAACTCAGTTGTATGTCATTACAATCTAACCTATGGTCTCTAGTGATATGCCTCTATTCTTCAAGACAGGGTACAATACTATGCTAAATGGAACCAAAATGTAAAGCCAATATTAACACAGTCTGTGCAAATGTGTACTGTTGACAAGTGTGCCCCACACATACCCATATTCGCATAAAATGTAGTAACATGTAAGTTTGTAGGGTAATAGTAGCAGAGCACACATTGCCAGGGCTGTCCAATCAACATGATAACTTGTTGCATGTCCACAATATGCAGGGGTCAATGAGCTATGCATATGTATGGGGAATACTTGTCAGGATGCGGCCAGCAACTTCTCATGGCTGTTGTGTCCTACTGGCCTAGGTACAGTACTGTGGTAGACAGGGCCATGTTCCATGAAATGCAGTGCCAACTATATTGCATGTCAGCTACACATACAGTGGGAGTTTTACACACTGTCCAGATGTCAATATCCATTACTGCCAGGAAGCTGGATAGGTCATGTAAAGGGGGCCACACATATGAACAGGACACAAGTTGGAGTAACCTACATAGTGCCTACCATACCTCACAACGGTACAGACCTTTTGCAGAATGTTCACAGGTTTGCATCATATGTGTGGTGTCTTTATTTTGAAATAGTGGTTGTCTGGCAAATCACTGGCAAACCACAAAAGTCTAAAGTCAGAAAATATTGATGGATTGTAATGTCTTAGACTTCATACCCTATAGAAAAATGCTGGCTAATGCAACATCTGTTATTGTATCACCCCTCCAGGTTTGTTAGGTCAATAGTTACAATGGTCTGTATATTTAGGCCTTTGTCACCCAATTACTCATGGCTTTGTCCAGATGTCTGGCTCACATATGTAGAGAGGTATGGTGCCTAGTAGCACAGCAGGGTGTTCTGTCACTCACCATTGTCACCTCAGGGGGTCCACTGCCTGGCAGCCTAGGAACATATGAGCGACAGAATGCACTGACTCACTACAGATGGCCTGCAGCAGTCTCACAAGGCCTATAGGCCTCTATCAAAGGTCCATATCTCATCCATAGTCCCTTTGTAGGGAATGTCATGGGGTCCATGCTACCAACATAACACAGTCAACAAAATGCAAATGCAAGGCCATGCTGCCAAATGCTAGTAGCATACCTCTCAACTTTGTAGAGGAAGAAATCTGGACAAAGCCATACATAATGGTGGGTTAAAGGCCCAACTATAGAGACACATTTGAAATATTGCTCTCATAATGTTAGACAGTTGATAGAATAACAGAGGGAGTGTGTAGTAACATGAATGTCATGAAGGGTGTGAAGTTTGAAACTCTAATGTTGTCAGTATACCCTGATGGCAACCCTGAGTGATTTGCAACAAATGTCCTAGAAAACCACAATGTTATGGGAAACTGACCAGATATAGGAGGCATGCATCTGGATAATCTGTGAGAATCTGTACAGTTGACAGGTATGGCCACACCAGGATATGGTCTGTCAGGTAAGAAGAAAATCTCACAACCAGGAGATCCACAGCCAGCATATCACCCAGGTGCTGGACCTTTTACACAGCTTCAACAGTAAATCAGCTATAGCCACACCTTGCAACTGGCCAGATTGTGGAATAATGTCTAGCCTTTACCTCATTATATAGGTCTGTGCATCATCCATTTTGTATTTTTCTGATAAATGACTGTAATCTGATTATATATGTCAGTTGGTAATGACACAATACAGTACAGTGTCAAATATTACATATGTCAGAAAATGTCTGCTAAAACAAACCTTGTCAGTCAAGCAACTCATACATTGATAAGAGCAATAGTTACAGTATTCCCCTATGTTTGGCCCATTGTTTCCCCATATTGGCAGCCTATCTCCAGATATCTTGCACACGCAGGTTTCAAGGTATGGCTATAGCACACAACACCCTGGACTAGAATACAACTATCCCTGGAATGGATTTCCACACTTACTATAGAAGGTCATACAGAGCATGCTCTTGCACTTTGAGAAGTGAAGCCCATGTCTGAAACCATATCGGACTATATATCTCTGTATTGTGCAAATATATTTGCATACACACAGCTATGTAAACCTAACTGTCTCCACACACACAAATCAGACAGGATCACCCACAGCCAGCTGTAGGTGGCACATATATGGTATATCTGCATCTGTTGTGTGTGATACACACACACACATATATATGGGCAACATATTACAATATGTCAAGCATACACACACATAAACATGGGGAAGAGAGGGATAGACAGTGATAAAGTGAGACACACAGAGAGACACACACAGACAGTGAGTCATACACAGGGATACACTGAATGGCATAGAGTGATGTCCTGCTGCAGACAGTTGCATACCAGTTGAAAACATTGGCATGTGCCAGCATGAAGATGAGATTCTTTGTCTGATGGAACTGAGGTGGAGGTTGGAATATCACATCAACTACCTTTGTGTGTGTGTGTGTGTGTGTGTGTGTGTGTGTGTGTGTGTGTGTGTGTGTGTGTGTGCCTGTAGGTCTAAGTAATATGATGCCTTACCCCCCATACACTTCCCATTGCCCTACTTTATAACATCTGCCAGTGTCATTCACCTTAGAAGTATATTTGGATTGGCTTCTGTCCTGTAAGCTTTGTAGCACGTGTGATAACTGTGTAACACTATCATACAAATAACTAGATAGTAGGGGTTCTAACCACAGTCCTGGCATATGTAACAGTGGTTGTGTGTAGGAAAACGTGTTTTACTCCTTTCCCACCCAGTACACCTCCCATTGCCCTACTTCACAAGATCTGCTGATGTCATTCACTGTAGAAGTACTGTTGGACTGACTTCTGCCCTATAAGCTCTATTGTGTGTGCGATGACTGCATAACACTATAGTACAAATAACTATTTAGGTCGGGGTTCTAATCTCAATCATGGCAAATGTAAAAGTGTGTGTTTGTGTGTGTGTGTGTCTGTAGGTTAAAGGTTTTGAGCCAACTCACACTCAGTACACTTCCCATAGTCCAACTTTAGCAGTCCTGCTGATGTCAGTCACCTTAGAAGTACCTTTGGGCAGCCCTCTGCCCTATAAGCTCTGTGGTGTGTGTGACAACTGCGTAATACCATAGTACAAATAACTAGTTAGGTAGGGATTCTAATCTCATTCCTGGCAAATGTAAAAGTGTGTGTGTGTGTGTGTGTGTGTGTGTGTGTGTGTGTGTGTGTGTGTGTGTGTGTTTGTAGGTCAAAGACTTTGAGCCCATTCACACCCAGTACACTTTCCATTGCCCTACTTTAGCAGTCCTGCTGTCAGTCACCTTAGAAGTACCTTTGGGCAGGCCTCAGCCCTATAAGCTATGTGGCACATGCGATGACTGCGTAACACTATAGTACAAATAACTAGTTAGGTAGGGGTTTTAATCTCACTCCTGTCAAATGTAAAAGTGTGTGTGTGTGTGTGTGTGTTAAAGATTTTGAGTGTGTTGCATAACACTATAGTACAAATTACTAGATAGGTAGTGGTTCTAATCTCACTCCTGGCAAATGTACAAGTGTGTGTGTGTGTGTGTGTGTGTGTGTGTGTGTGTGTGTGTGTGTGTGTGTTAAAGATGTTGAACCCATTCACACCCAGTACACTTCCCATTGTGTGGGGGTGTTTTTATGTGAGAACCTTATACATTGGGGGACGGGTTTTGCAATTTTCTGCTGTCGCCCACACAGTACACATTCCAATGTCCACTTTACAAGGTTCACTGTTGTCATCCACTGTAGAGGTAGCTGTAGACACTCTGCAGACCTATAAGCTCTGTACCACGTGCAATAATTATGTAACAGTATGGAATAAATAACAAGATAGGTGGCCCGTATAATCCTTGGATACCGTTCCCCACTCAAGAATCATAGACAAACACAATCAGCTAGGCATCAACCCCTATATCACTATGTGGCTTGCAAACTGGCTCACAGATAGAGCCCACAGTGTGAAAGCAGCAGACACCATGTCTGACTGTCGACCAGTCATGAGTTTTGTCCCACAGAGTTTGGTCCTGGGTCCCCTCGTGTTTGGGATCTACACCTCTGAAGTCCAACCCCACACAAAGGGACTCTGGTTGACAATGTTCATAGATGACTGCAAGGTGGGTGCTATTATTACATTCCCATGTGATGTTAACATCCTGCACAAAGGCCTCACTGAGACCTATGACTGGTATCAGAACCATGGACTTTAGCTCAATGCCAGAAATGTGCTGCTATCCCCTTTGGGAACAACATGCTTCCCATGAATTACTACATTGATGGCAGTTCACTGAACACTGACGTTGTTATAAAAGAACTGGGAACACAGGTTGACAGTGAGGTTTCTGTGCCACTGTGCTCATAAAGTCCTTCTATGTTGCACATCTCCTGACTAAGAGGGTTGCATCCAGGAAGTAAGTGGTCATTGTCTCCCTGTACTCTCCCCTCATTATGCCAGTTAATGAGTACAATGGCCCATTTGGCATGTACCCAACTGGACACCTACAACAACTGGAGAGGCTGCAGAAGTACCTCACAAAGAGGATCCTAGGCCTTAAACATTTGCCTGTATGGACAGACTCCAATAACTCCAACTATTCTCTGTCTCATATTGGCTAATTTGAGGCAATCTCTGCCTGACTTACACAGCCATGTCTGACCCAGATCTGTCAGAAATGCTACATCTGAAGAAACCAATCCATCCACACCACATGCAGCAGAGAACTCAACCCCATTTCCACAATCAACAGAACATGCTGGAGGGACAGGTTCACAACCCAGAGACTGCTTAGGCTATGGAATTGAATTCACATACATGTCAAGCAGAGCAAATCACTGGCCCTCTTCAAGAGAAATCTTGATGACTGGATGGGGAATTGAAATCCCACCCCAGGGATCACTCCAGTGGCTGCACTCATTAGACACACTGGGGACTATCATCAGGTGGCATGATGCCAGGGTATCTCCATGGGCTAGGCTTGTAAAGGATCCATGGCCATTCACCTAATACACACCTATAAATCTATGAACCTATGGATCACAGTACTGGCAATGTATGTGTGTGCATTAGTGTGTATAAAAGTGTTTGTGAGTGTGTAAACATGTGGGTGAAAGTAGTTTGAGGTCCTTCTCACCCAGTACACCTACCATTGCCATACCTTACAAGGGCTGGTGATGTTATTCAGTATATAGATACCTTGGGACACTCTTTACCCTATAAGCTCTGTGAAGCATGTGGTAACTGCATAACACTATAGTACCAATGACTACATAGGTAGGGGTTCTAATCTGAGTCCTGGCAAATGCATTTGTGTAAGTGTTTGTAAGTGTGTATATTTGTAGTATACAGCATTTCAAGACCTCACTCTCCCAGTACACTGCCCATTGCCATACTTTACAAGGGGTGGTGATGTTGTTCACCTTAGAAGAACTGTGGGGCACTCTTCACACTATAAGCTCTGTGGCACATATGATAAATGCATAATATTGTATTAGCAATAACTAGAAAGGTAGGGGTTCTAATCTCAGCCCTGGCAGATGTGTGTGTGTGTGTGTGTGTGTGTGTGTGTGTGTGTGTGTGTGTGTGTGTGTGTGCGTGTGTGTGTGTGTGTGTGTGTGTGTGTGTGTGTGTGTGTGTGTGTGTGTGTGTGTGTGTGTGTGTGTGTGTGTGTGTGTGTGTGTGTGTGTCTGTGTGTGAACCATATCCTTTTTTATGTGTCTGAGTGAGAGCTATATCCATTGGGAGGGTGGGTTTACATTTTTAGGCCATAGTACTCCCAGTACACATCCCAAGGTCCACTTTACTAGGCCCACTGTCTTCATCAACCATAGAGGTATCTGTTGACACTCTTCAGTTCAATAAGCCCTGTGCCACGTGCAGGAATTATGTAACAGTATGGACTGACTAACAAGACAGGCAGGTCTGCTAATCTCAGTCCTGGCAAATGTATGTATGAGGATATTTGTGTGTGTAAGTGTGTATAACTGTAGGTTTGAGTATAATGGGTCCATTCTCAGTAAATCACCCATTGCCATACTTTACAAGGCCTGGTGATGTTAACTTTGGAATTACCTTGGGATTGTCTTCACCCTGTAAGCTTTGTGGTGCATGCAATAAATGCATAACACTGTATTAGCAGTAGCTAGATAGGTAAGGGTTCTAATCTGAGTCTTGGCAAATGTGTGTGTGTTTGCGTGTGTGTAAGAACAGTATTGTGTGTGTGTGTGTGTGTGTGTGTGTGTGTGTGTGTGTGCGTGTGTGTGTGCGTGTGTGTGTGCGTGTGTGTGTGTGTGTGTGTGTGTGTGTGTGTGTGTGTGTGTGTGTGAAATGTATCCATTGGCTTTACAAAGGCTGCTGCTCACATCCACAGTAGAGGTATTTGTGGACACTCTTCAGCCTTATAAGCCCTGTGCTGCATGAAACAGTTAGGTAACAGTATTGAATTCATAACATGATAGGCAGGGCTGCTAATGTCAGTACTGGCAATTGTGTGTGCATTCATGTGTATAGCAGTGTTTGTGAGTGTACAGACTTGTAGGTGACAGTCTAATGAGTCATTCTATACTCATAAAACACCCCATTGCCATATCTCACAAGGGCACATGATGTTATTCACTTTACAGGTATCTTGGAACTGTCATCACACTATTAGTTCTATGCCACTTGCGATAATTGCATAACACTGTAGTACCACTAACTAGATGGGTAGGGGTTCCAAAACCAACACTGGCAACTGTGATCCTGTGTGTGTGTGTGTGTGTGTGTGTGTGTGTGTGTGTGTGTGTGTGTGTGTGTGTGTGTGGGAAAGTATTCTCTGTGTGTTTGCTCAACACAATATCCTCTGGGGGTGTGGGCTTTATCAATCTGAGGTGTGTTCCACCCACTACACTTACCATTGTCCACTTCACAAGGGCTGCTGACATCAACCACCATAAACTTACCTGTATATACCCCTTAGCCCTATAAGCTCTGTGGCACATGCAATATCTGTTACACAGACCTGGTAAATGTGTACCTGTACAGCTGTACCTCGGCTCTGACATGATCAATGTGTTACCACTCTGCCATACCCCTCATTGCCAATTTCTGCAGGGCCACCTCTTGCTGACACACAGACACCTAGAAAACATACAGAATACAACATGTGAGACAAAATTTAGTCAGCGTTGCTAACACAACTAATGCATCATGGATGAAAAGGTACACACACTCTGAAGTATAGCCATTACAAATGCCAGCTGACAGCACCTTACACAGCATCACATAGCTAAACTGTACTTAATTCATCCTGTGCATCAGAACCATATTAACATGTCCCTTCATCTGTGGTATGGATGACAGGGATGTGGCACAGGTATCATCATATGCACAGGGTGTTCTGTGTGTTTGCCAGAGGCCTAGGCTGGGCCACACAGCTGACATCATGTGTGTGTGTGTTTTGAGGGGTGTTCTATGAATGGGCCCTGCAGAGTTGGTGTATGTGTGTCTGGAGGGGATCTGGCTGTGATTGTGATGTGTGTGCATGTGGCTGCCCTACACAGGGGTATGTTGGACAGCTGTGAACTGTACATGGCAGGGTGTACAGTTCACCTTCTTTAGCCACGGATTTGGGAACTGGTCCTGCCAGGGGTCTCATTAGCACCACCAGGCACAAGGCCAGATGCAGTAATGCTTTCTGATGGTGACTGCTGTCTGCTGGATCCATGTCCCTGAAGGGACCATCCAGGACCACATGCCCATGGCCTGCTCCATTGTGGTGTGGACAGCACCCCCTCTTCAGTAGTGCTGGTGGCACTGCCACTATGGGAGTGTGAAGGTACATGGCCCTGTATACTCAGCTGATGTTCGTGCTGACCTACATCCATGTGGCCGATGCCCATCTTCCACCACACACTGTAGCACAGACATGCCATGGTCGAGGATTGCCAAGGACTCACCCCACCATCTATTCATGACCTCAGTATTTTGTCATGTGGCCTCAACAAGGTCATGTATGTCACCAAGTAAGACAGGAAGAGTTGCATCCAAGACCCTGAGTATTTGTCTGGTGTTATGTTCACTATGTGCCTGTGCATCCATGACAGCTTGAAACATGCATCTTGTGACACCTGCTGTGGCACTTACAACAGCAGCTTGATGGGCAGCAGTCCTCCTTCGAGCACCCCTGTCCATCTGCCTGTGTAGGACCTCACCTGCACTCTGGCTATGGCTAGTGACTACACTCACACTTGCCATAGTCACCACACTAGCCTGCTCCATGCCAACACCTGCCAACTGTCCATTATCTGTGTCTGCTGGGGATGGGATATGTGTGGGCATTGTGACTGTGTGCGGGGACATTGAGGATGACTGTGGGATGCCAACCGATGGCACAGATTCAGCCCCTGACAACCCGCATCTATGCTCCACTATGACCACCATCATTGTCAGAGTCTGCAGAGCCACTGACATCAGATTCTGAATGGGAAGGACCACAACCACCATGTCCATCTGTGAGGGGAAGGCAACATATGTAAATTAATACCTGTACTATAAGGTTTTCTGGTGCACACACATACACACACACACACACACACACACACACACACACACACACACACACACACACACACACACACACACACACACACACACACACACACACACACACACACACACACACACACACAGACACATACAGGTGAGGTGGCACAAAGGCATTACACAGACCTCACAATAGCCAGCTGGTGACATTCATGACACAGTGAGACCACAACATGCACACTCTGGACAGGCCCTCAGCATCATGCAGTGCAGCCCTTTCCACTTAATGTTACTACTAATATACACCTCTGGGATACGTGAGTAGTGTTAGTAGGTGATGAGCCTTCACCTAGCACAGACTGCTGCCATGTACATATTATTGCTGTTCACCTATATAGCACAGTGGCAACTCCTACAGAACATACCTCAGCTGTACAGAGTTTTGCTGAATGTCGAGATTTGTGGCAAATATTTTCTGTCCTTCAGAAATCCTGTGTTTGTCTGACACATTACTGGGATGATCTGAGGAGTGGCATCACTAATTAATGACATAATTTGAGTTTCACACTTCAAAACCTGCAGTAAATGTATGTCAAAACAAAACCCGTTAATCTAACAACCTTCTAAGCTTACAGTGAATATAATAGGTGTACTTTAACATGCCAAATTATTCTGATATATAACATGAGATCACATAAATCATGTAGAAATGTTTCTCACCTTTAATGTGACCTATAACCTGTGCAGTCCAATTGAAGAACAAACACTTAGGTTAGGGGTAACATATAGACAATGAAATATGTACAATAGGCTGGTTGTATGACTGTGCACACCCTTAAACTAATAGTTTGTTAAAGCACGTTTTGATTTAATTACAATAGTCAGTCAACTTGGGAAAGGGTCTATCAGCATGGCACATCTTGACTTAGCAATATTTGCACACTCTCCTTTGTAGAAGCCCTCCAACATTGTCAGATTACGAGGGCATCTGTTGTGGACAGCCCTCTTCAGGACACCCCACAGATTTCCTCTTGGATGTAGGTATGGACTCTGGCTCTACCCTTCCAAAACATTGATAGTCTTCTGGTGAAGTCATTCTTTTTCTGATTTGGGTGTATGGTTTGGGTCATTGTCATGTGGAAAGGTGAGATTCCTCTTCATCTATAGCTTCCTAGCAGACACCTGAAGATTTTGGGCAAAAAGGGACTAGTATTTGGAACTGTTCATAATCCCTTCCACCTTGGCTAAAGGCCCACTTACAGCTTATGAACTGCAACCCCAAAGCAGGACACTGCCATCATCATGCTTCACTGTGGGGATGGTGTTATGTTGGTGATGCACAGTGCTTTTATTGCACCAAGCAAACCATTTGGAATTGTGGTCAAACAGTGCAACCTTGGTCTCACTACACCATAACACATTTTCCCACATGCTTTGGGAAACCTTATGTATTGTTCTTGAGAATTCATCCAGACCTGGATGTTCTGTGTGAGAAAAGGCTTCCATCTTCCAACCCTATCCCATAGGCCAGACATGTGGAGAATACGGGAGATTGTTGTCACATGTACCACACAACCAGTCCCTGCCAGAGATTCCCGCAACTCCTTTAGTGTTGCTGTAGGTCTCCTGGTAGCCTCCTTGACCAGTTTGGGTCTTGTCTTTCAACACATTTGGACAAATGTCCACTTCTTTGCAATGTCACTTATGCCCCATTTTTTCACCACCTCTTGATGACTGTCGTAACTGTGTTCCATGGTATATGCAATGCTGTGGAAATGTTTTTGCACCCTTCTCCATGCTAAGGACTTTCAACAGTGACATCCCCTTTGATGCTTTGTAAGCTCTATGTGAATCATGGCTGTTGCTGTAGCAGGCAACTGGGTAAATGTCAGGAAAATCCTAGTAGGACAGCCGACTGTTATTTGGTGTTAATCAAGGAGTCTGTAATTGATGGCAGGTGTGTACCCAAGAAGATGTAATGCTGTAATTATATCAAAAGCTGCTTCAACACAGTATTAGCTTCAGTCCATTCACACTTATGCATGTAGCTTATTGTACATTTTGTATTTGTCATAATTGTTCCCTTAACAGATCTGTTTGTTTTACAATTGAACTGTACAGGTTATTGGGCACATTAAATGTTGGAAGAGTTTGGGAATGTTTTATAGTGGTCTCATGTTTGTATATCACAAATACCTGGCATTTTAACAGGGGTATGTACACCTTTTATATTCACTGTATGAGACTAATTTTTAAAATATGTCCCTAGTTTTGGGCCTTTGTCCCACCATTTTATCAGTCTTTGTCCAGATATCTTGCAATGACAGGTTGTGAGATATGCTAGAGATACGTTACATCTCCTGCAAATAAGCCCCTGTGATTATCACTGTAATGCACTGCAGTCAACTCCCCACAAATGGACATGCACATATCGCGATATGGCTGAGAGTGACAGTTGTGTGCATGGTAACATGCATGACCTTAACATGCCAGGGATACTGGTGAGCCACAACAGGACAATAGACCAGCAAAGCAGCCAGAGTTCAATAATTTATTAAATACATGTGTCTATAACAGACTAGTTTCGGCAAACAGCCTTCTTCAGTGTAACACAATGTAGTCAAGTTCCATTTTAATAATCTTTTAAATACTTATCCAGAGCCAATCACAATCATTTGCTCATGAATATTGATAAATGTGAAACATCCTCATTTTTTCATACAACAATACAAAGGGTACTGTATATATTACTAAAGTCATCCCTAAATGTCAGGCTAAACACCCCAAAAAGGTGCATACACAGAATAGGGGAGTTGTTATAATATTATGGTATATCCATCCTCATGCTCATATTAGTAAAGAGCTGTGTTTATATAGCCGTTATCCCTGGCTAATAAGCCAATCTTCATCAAAAACACCAAGTGTGCAATACATCAGGTGCTCAAATTGAATAGACTTGCAACATAAGGGAAAAAATAAAGCATATATATAGGAAATAGTAATAAATATACATATATGAATATATGAGTGTACAAAATAGCTAAAATAACAAATGAAAATTAAAAAAATAAAAAATATTAATAAAAAACAAATAAACCAGCAACATCCACAATATAAGGCTTATACCAAAGATTTAGCCCAAAATATGTATCGTTAACCTGCAAGACTGATATTGTGATAGTTAGTGCAACTATATATTAATATCTTATCTAAGATAATATTGAGATCAGTCCTGAAATTTGGCGTGATCATCCCGAAAAAATGTGTGCATAAGATAGAACCACTAGTTTACATAATAAGGCCTATCCTGTCCAGAATATACTCACATTGTATCAGTCTTTATATGTATGGCCATAATCCTTGTCTTTTCAACAGTTATTCATTTAAGGCACCAAAATTGTAGAATATCAAGTACTTAAGGTAAGTGGCCTAAACAACCTATATCAGAACCATGGGGAAATCAAAGGCATACATATACATAAAATGAAGTAAATATACACCTATAATTAAATATAAGTATGCCATTATACACATTATATTCGATCCATGTTGAGAATCTTAATTGCGTGTTGAAAAATGGTAATCAAAAGACACATTCTTGACCACCAGAATCTAAACAAATATGTTAGTAAGTGGAACTGATGAAGGACTGTATGAAGCTTATATGACTATATTGGTTCAAATTGGTCATTATATTACACATGCACATAGTCCATACACTATGTATAATAATAGTAGGGCCAATGATCAGTACCAGCCAATATGCTAAGTGATCCTAATCCCTAGATGATTAGTAACCTAAAGAAATGTGGTCCACTTGTTGGAGTCAGATATGTCAAAATAAATATTGTCAGATAACCAACTACTCCTATAACCAGCTTCTCCTATAAATGGTCATTCAATCCAGGATGAAATAAACCCCCCAATGTAGTAATCCAGTATTTCTCTCTTTGGTCCAGTAACCTATGCCAGCCCTGTTTGTTGGTTCTATCTCCAGAAATTCGGTCAATAACCATAAAGGTAAACCTAGCTTGAGGGTGTTTTAATGTGTGTTGATATAAAGCACTGGTCTCCTTACGGTTTTTCATATCGCTGCGGTGTTCATTCATCCTGAATCTCAGAGCCCTCGAGGTTTGTCCAACATAAAATCCCCCACAGTGACACGAGGCCAGGTACACCACCCAATCGCTACTGCAATTACCAAAAACCTTAATGTCAAAAATTCTACTGGTATTGCGACTGGTAAACTCCTTGGATTTAAGCATATACTGGCAGGATCCACAATGGCCACAAGGGAATGAGCCAATAAGTTCATCACCATGAAGTGTCAGTTGTTTATGGGTCGTCCCCCCACTTGCCATATGTTTGAAATGTGAAAAGTAAGACCCCAAGGTTTTACCTCGTTTATATGAGAAAAGACAACGAGGTCCCAGGATACTTCGTAGCTTTTCATTAGCCAGTAGAATATTCCAATGCTTGTTAATAATGTTTCTGATCATATTAACATTTCTACCATATGTGGTGATGAATCTGATACCTGTACTGCGAGATGATTGATTTTTATTTTTATTATGATATTGTAGTAGGTCATCCCTTTCAAGACCATTTGCTCTACTCTGTGCAGACAGAATATCAAATCTGTCATATCCCCTTTCGGTAAATCTACGACCGAGATCCCTACTGGCCACTTGGTATTCCTCAATATTTGAACTGAGCCGTTTGATACGTATGAACTGGGATATAGGAATACTCCTGATGGTGTGGCGGGGATGTAAACTTGATGCGTGTAACAGGGTATTATATTGCGGGTATTTACGGAAAACCCTGGTAGACAAAGTATTGTCTGAGTTCCTATATACAGTGACATCCAAAAAGCTGATGCTGTTTCTATCATATGACACCGAAAATTCAAGTCCCCAGACATTGTCATTAAGATACTCAACAAATTCCCTAAGGTAACACACATCAGCCCGCCACGCCAACCAGCAGTCGTCCAGGTAACGTCTCCAAATGTCCATTTCCACCTGAAAGATATTATGTGATGTATCATAAATCATATATTCTTCAACATAGACCATGAAAAGGTCAGCGTATATAGGGGCAAAGGATGCCCCCATAGCTGTTCCTTGTAGCTGCCAATAACATTGGCCTTGGAAATATAGAACATTCTTGTTTAAGACATGTTCAGACATACATATCAAAAGAGTGTTAAAGCCCGGTGAGTATAGGTTAGCCCTTTCCAACCAATATTGTATAGATTGGAGACCCGCCCAATGTGGTATGCTTGTATATAATGATTTCACATCCAAGGTACATAAATACCATTCGGGTTCCAATTGAGTTTCCCTGATGATTTGTAGAAACTGAGTGGTGTCCTGCAACCTAGATCTTATGTGTTCCAATAGGGGTTTAAGGTATTTGGTAAGAAAGGCCGACAGTGGTTCGGTCAAAGAACCTATTCCTGAGACTATTGGTCTGCCTGGTGGTTTTACTATAGATTTATGGATTTTGGGTAAAAGATACAGTATCTGTTTGCATGGTTCAGAAACCATAAGTGAATCCAAACATTTCTTGTTAATAATACCTTCCTCATGGGCTAGCCGCAAGAAGGAATCAATCTCATCCTTAAATACTGGTGTAGGGTCTATGGACATGTTCATATAGCACTTAGCATCTGACAATTGGGTTAGCCCTTCTTGGACATAATCCGCAGTATTCCAGACCACAACCGCACCTCCCTTATCAGCAGGGACAATAACTATGTCTTTATTGTCACACAAAGTATTCAAAGCTATCCTGTCTTCAGGAGTTAGATTACTAGCCAACATGATGTGTCCCATGTTCTCAAAATGAATATCCCTCAGAATACTGTCCATAAAGATGGAAACGTGTTTATTCATAGGAGGTTGAAATGAGGACTTACCAAATCGGAAGTCCCCAGATGGTTCTGACTGGTTATCATCAAAGAACAGTCTAAGATTTAATCTCCTACAAAAAGCCTGTAAATCCTGAACTATGTGATATTCCTGGCTGAAAAATGAGGGAATGTAATTCAAACCCTTATTTAGTAATGCAACCTGTTCGTCTGTCAATATAGTTTTGGATAAATTTAACACATTCTGAGTGGACCCTGATGTATCCCCTATTTCAAGAAATTGTCCAGAAGACCCTGAAGGGAGACCGGAGTGATTGGTCTTTCTGTGCTTCCTACCGCCCCGATGTCCCTTACTCCCTCTAAAGGGGAAATTTTGTTAGTTTTCTTCCTATTGGGTGAAACTCTTTCCCCAGATGCCTCAAAATCAGTAAGGGAGGATTCATCACCAGAGGTACTGTATGAGCTCTCCCCCCTATTTTTGAGAATGGAACGGGGTCTCTTTTTGGTGCGACTGGGCCCTGTTCTAACCTGATTGGTATCCACAAATCTAACCGATCTACTGAAATCAAATGGTTTACCCCTTTGATAATCGGAAAAATCACGATGAAATTTCTTAATTTTACGTTCCTTCAAGGTTTTTTCATGCTCCATCAGTTCTAAGGATAATTTTTTAATATTATCCTGATATTTTGGGGAGGATTCAAACTTATGTACCTCAGAGCATATGTTTTTGATTTCTAATATATTGGAATCTACTGTCCTTTCATAATATTGTAACAAAATGTTCACAAATGTCATGGATCCAGTCTGTAGAGCCTCCTGCCAATCCTGATTTAATTTATCATCTGGCTTCCCCACTAGAGGTTGTGTTCGTATTCGTAATCCTCTGGGAGCCATGTTTTGGGCCGAATATGCTTTAAATAACTTGAGATGCCAAATGTTTGCTCTAAGAGTCTTAAATGCCTTGGTGATTGAGTGAAAAAACATATCACAATCTGCCAAAGAAGTCTGAGCCATATTATCTGGATCATTGCTTGGCAATTTCTCAATGCCAAATACTGCTATATCTTGCCGATCAGCACATAACCCAGATAGAATGGTATTCAGATCCATGTTGTGAACAATGTTTAATTATTTTTCCAGTGAAATCTGATGGAGCACAAAAATGTCCAAGGAATATAATACTTAAACAAAAGAAGTGACAAAGATTGACGTACCCAGTCGCATCAAACAGAGAAAATACTTAAACACCTAATCCCTTATAGAGAGTCACAGGGGCGGCAGAAAGCACAAGTGACACAATAATGCAGTGCAGGAAAATCCCTATATTAGGTGGAATACAAAATGTCTTAGTGGTAAACTGGAATATTGTTATACCACCATAGACTAATACATGAGATATAAGACCACAACGTCGGAATAGTTCAATCCCAATTAACCAATAATTGAACACTAATCCAAAGGTTCAGTATTATACACTAAATGGACATAACTGTCCACTACAAACAACCACTGTTTGCAATGCCACAACAAACCACTATAAGTATTATAGAACTGGAAGATCAAAACACAATGGGTATTAGGAATACCATGTATTCAAAACCCAAAAAGTTTAATAAGATGTGTGAATCAAATGATCAATATTGGAAACATATATAAACCATGTAATATTCAGTGTAGATGATCTATTAGAAAAGACTTATATAAATAATACAAGGTCCCTCTCTCAGCCAAATAATTGCACTAGTCACCATACACCTAATGTGTTCTCAGTTGGTATCTGTATAAAACATTCACCCAATTAACACATACAACAATATTGAGTAGGTAACAGAGCAAATTCTTTAATCAAAACTGGGGGACCGAGCAGTAGCTCACTTCTGAATAGATGAATGGCAATAACTGACAGAGTCAAAAAACATAAATTCTGCTATAAATCAGTACAGCCATATATATGGTATATCCATTGATATGTTAGACTTTTTAAGGACACTATAATTCCCAACACTCAAAATCAAACAACCTGTAACAAATCATAACATAGTTGTCCCTCTGATACTGATATGTTGGAAGAATCACAAAAGTGGCCCAGTTTAGTTAACATCCATCCTATTTAGTATTATACTATCAAGGGATCGTGTCAAATATTGTATGTGTAATCCATACTAACGTCCAAAGCACACTTATGCTCAAAAATGTTTTAGTATTATCATAAAGGTAATCAGAAACTTGCTTATGAGTTCTGTCTACTAGACTCATACCAATATTTCCCCGGTATATTATGTAAAAAAGTTTCTGATATCATTGCTGTTTGTAGCTCTATTAGTATGTTTAGATCAAAAACATAAAGTGTATGGATACCAACCAGGTCCAATTCCCCAAGGCACCTATACAGGTGTCCATACATCAATTGGCTGGCCTTATCCAAAAGCAATAAGCTAGTTGTGTCAGTGATTCTGAACCTTCAAGGTATTAGCATACCATTGGCCCCCTGTCTAATGATCACAGTAATAAATAAAATATAACTAGTGCACTAGCAGATGTATAAACAGGTACATATAAAAATATCCCGTATCGTAAATAGTAGTGCACAATCATATATTATACTATGTAATTCCTATATCCCTAATATAATCGGTATGCTACAAAGCACTTTCCCTCAGTACCAGCCAAAATGAATGAACAGTATAGGTAATAGTTTGGTTCATATAGATGTTTGATAAAGCCCTAAATGGTCACTTTAGTCTATCTTAGATATATCTTGATATTTAACAACTCGTTCATCCAAGACATAATGTTTAAAGATCAAAACACTTGGCCTAGTTAAATGCCCATAAAATTAAGCAATGTAGAAAGTCAGCAAATATTCAACAATATGTTCGATACATCCCCAGGTTGTAAAGCATCCTAATATGAAACCATACCCAACTCTCGAAGTATGTTATAACTTCAATCCAAGTGTCATTAAGCACTATAACCCATAACCAATGTGCTGCAAACACTTTCCGTAACTATCGGCCAAAAGGAGCGAACCATATAGAAGTTGGTTTGGTTCGTATAAATGTTTGATTAGACCCTAAATGCTATATATGCCATGTATAAAAAACACCTTTAACATAGGCAAACAATGAAGTAATACACCCATTCAGTATGCCCAAAGTGTACCTAGGATATATCTAAGTATATCTTGCTGTCTTACACCTCGTTCCCCCAAAAAAATAGTATTTAACATTCAGAAACACTTCCCGTAGTTAAAGGCCCATGAAGTTAGGCAATGTAAAAAATCAGCAGGTGTTCCAAAAACATGTTTGATACATCCCCGAGTTACAAAGCATACTGATATAAGACCATGCTCAACTCTCGAAGTATGGTATTACTTCAATTCAAGTGTCGTTAAACACTATATACACTTACTGACAACTAAAGATACAACTAAAGATACATGAACAATAATTTCACCACTTAAGGTATGATAATCACAAAAAATGTCCATATCACTTTAGTCCGAAGGTTGTTTAAATCAAATAAGTTCAGACAAAATGAATAAGTCCAGGCCGCTTCCAAGTAGACGTCGCTGTGTTCCAAGTGCCATAAACAAATTGTTCCAGTCAACAGTTACGATCCCAAATGTCCCCAAACGTAGGTATCCCACACATGAAGATTGGTATATAATATGAGATGTCACCACAACAGTTCAATATCCCCCAATATCCAAAACTCACAATTCTTGAAGTAGTTTCCCTCACTTGGAAGAGATAACCATATAGCCAAACATCCGGATGTAAAGAAGTCAAGAGCCGAGGGTCGATATGACCATATTCCAGATAAACAACCAACAACAACTCAGCGTCCTTGATTTCAAACGCTGATATACAAAAACAGGCTGTTTACATTTGCGGAAAGACCGCAAAAATGTGGCTTCGCCCAAAATGGCGCTTGACCGGCCCACAGGGTGAAAATGCAGCACACAATTCAAACGCTGAAGTGCAAAAAAATTCTGCTTACACTTACAGAAATATCGCAAAGATGTGGCTTTACCCAAAATGGCGCTCAACAGGCCCGCAGCTATGCCTCCTTCTTCCGAACTCAGCCGTACCCAAAATAGAGGAACTAGACCAAATGTGTGCTGCCAGCTCACTATGTATAAAACATCAAATGAGCCAAAGTAGCAAAAAGACTCAAAAGTAATCACCATAAATCATCAGCCAAGACCAGGCTGAAAAACGACTCCACTGCTCGGTCCCCCAGCACAGAATGAGAATGCAGCACGTACCAAGTCCTATGCACGAGGGTTTGCACGGTCCAAACCATGTAACCAGCACCAATTGACCAAATAGACCAGCAAAGCAGCCAGAGTTCAATAATTTATTAAATACATGTGTCTATAACAGACTAGTTTCGGCAAACAGCCTTCTTCAGTGTAACACAATGTAGTCAAGTTCCATTTTAATAATCTTTTAAATACTTATCCAGAGCCAATCACAATCATTTGCTCATGAATATTGATAAATGTGAAACATCCTCATGAATCATGTCCAGCCCAGAAGGATCTATGTAGTTGTGGGGGAGAGGTATTGTCAGCAGGCTCACATGTGGCATTGGTATAAGATGAATGCTACTTTTCTGCACATGTACAGTACAAGTACTGATAGTACACAATTTGCTGTCCTTCACCATAGATGTGCACTTTGACCTGACATATGCATCTAGATTCTCTACAGAATCCAGTATGATTGCTACAGTGTTCAATTGATGTGCACTGGGGCCTTACCTGGACATTCCTCACCTGTTGCCTGGGTGCCAACCACTTCCACGACTTGTGTTTCTTGGTTTGGCTGATATGTGGGGGCTGCCTGATGGTTGGCAAGGAGCTCCTCTGTTGCCATAAGTGGACCTGTGTGACAGGACCACCACCTGTAGTGGTACGGACCCTGGCCATGGCATCAGCCCTTTGCCAGGCACGACATATCAGGTCAGTTGCCCGATGCATGACCTGATCGTATGTGCATCCATGGTGGCCCAAATTGTTAACTCTGTGGAGAAGGTCATCCCACAGGGTGGTTTGCTCCTGCAGATTGTGTTGGCCACAACCAAACATCACCCCATGATGATGGATGATAGCATCCGTGATGGCTGCATTTTCAGCTGTGGAATATGGTGGTTGTCTTTGCCGCTGCATGTTGCCTGGAAGACATAAACAGGGAAACACATCACAGGACCTCATATATTGGTCAAAGTTATTTACAGAACCTGCACATCAACATTGACTATCATTAGCCATCTCTTACAACCACATCATACCCCTGTCATCTATCAGCAGATTATGAACCTGCATTGCACTCCTGGTCCTGATGTGTCATGTTCCCCCCAATGAGGGCCAGTCATTGCATAATCCACTATTCATCATTCACTTTTGTGTAGAGGGATGACAGTGACCATCTTCCTTGCAGATGGGATGTCAATGGTGCTCAGGCTTTGCTTGCATACCGTGTGTAATGGAGCTAGGAGCATATGCCTGAATGCATGTAGGATGCAGACAGGAATGCTATCAGGTCCCATGGAGACTTACTTTTGTTGGATTTGATTAGGCAGTATGCACCTGCTCCCTGATGATGATGGGAGGGGTGCGGGTGCTGTGCATATCCACCTATACTGATGGTGGGACAGGGGGATGATGTTTGCCCTTAACATGTCTGCAGCACTTTGGCTATAGCTATGGTGTGTGTATGTGGTATGATTGACCACCATTGCAGGGTGGGGTGGGTTATTGCCTCTTAGATTGAAGACATATGTGAAGACAGCCTTGTGATTGGCCTTGGTGGATGTGTCCGATTTGTACTCATAGTTAGCCTCACAGTACTTCACCTGTGACCTTATATGCTCATTCAGACAAAGGTTGACTTGCTTCCAAGTTGGTGCCTGCTCCTACTTGGCCCTGTAAAGCCAGTATGGTGACCGATTATTTGGTTTATGTATTGCTGCTGTCCAGCAAAGGGGATTAGTCTACCATGGTGGAGGCAGGTTTTACGAGTAAGGTATTGCTGAGTCCATACACCTATGTAGGTTCTCATATATCTGTAAGTAGTAGGCATGGACACAAGGTCATAACACAGTTGGACACCTCTCCAATTTCAACCTGATAATCATGCTTATTCTAGTACCCATGTCTGTGTCAGGGCAATGCAACAAACAGTAGCTGTAGGAATTTATGTCTGTTGAATGGACAAAAATTAAGATTGCACACGTATACAACGTGTACAGCTTATTTACCTGACATTTTGCATCCCGTGTCTGTTGTTATGAGGCTTCCAGGTGCACCTACTCATACATACATGTGCACAGGTAATACCTGACATACATTTCTATTCTATGTCAGTATGGCACACTGTATTTACACTCTTGCTGCTCAGTCATACCTCTTAACCTGTTAGAGCAGGACATCTGGAGGACAACACACATACATAGGGGGCAATGGCCCAAAATTAGTGACACTTTCTTAATATTGCTGTAACACACTTAACTCATTTGATAGCACAGTAACCTTTGCATTCACAGAAATACCTTGGAGGATGTTCGACACTCATAGGTATACTGTTATGTTCTAATGTCAGTCTTCACAGACTTGCCAATGATTTGCCAGACATGACACAACTCTATGAGTAAATGACTACAAATATGAGGCACACATATGATCTAGGCACACATATGGTCTATGTGCATAACATTGGACAGTTGAATGGTATGAGCTCCATATATCACATGCAGTTCAACACTCATGTTTGCAACAGTAGTTGACTATGCAAAAACCCTCGATTAGTCTCTCAAATTTGTGAGACAAGCATGTATATCATAGTTGTATTCACAAGTAACTTATGGATATCTACAACATCCCAGTAGCTGGCCTAGCAGTGTCACAGTCAGTACTGTTCAACAGACACTCCAGTAGTGGTCATATGTGAGCCATTCCTTCCTGGGGTGACTCAGGGGCCTGAGCTGTGATCTATGTCACTGCAGACAGAGCCAGATGCTATGGCCATAGTGGCTGATCAGCAATATATCAGTACAGAAAGTCTTGCTGAGACATATTTGATTAACATCCTATATCCCATTATTGCATACCCCCTACTGCATTCCAATACATGCTTACTTGTTTGACATACCTTTTTTTCCCCCAAGAATTGTTAGTTTGGATTCCAATTACTGTTTATGTTTCTGCCTGTCTCTCTCTATCTACCCATGTAGAGGTATAGACCTGTTTTGCATAGGCAGCAGCTTGCCTTTTGTAGGTAATGCTCATATGCAGGTGATGGCCTGTGCACTAACTGGTGTCCCACATTTGTTAATTGCATGCAGAACAGCTGTGTTATTATTCCTATATCCAATGGCATGGTAACACACTCCTGTAACTGAGTACTTCATGTGGGCATTGCCCCTTTTCATTGCCTGTGAGGAGGACTTCATGGAGGTGTGTGAACAACAGCATCACAGAGGGTAGCTGGAATTACCTCTTGCAACAAAACATGTGGAGACAGCCCAACAAAAGGGGGGAGAAGGTCCCAGACATAGAGAAAAAAATGTGAGTATTGCTGTTATATATTTGGATTCATGCTAGTTTAACAGGTTTTGTGTGGACATGGTTATTCTGCTTGGGTCTCAGTTTGACAGTGTTATGTGGTTGACATAACTCTCAACTGTAGGGTATCCCCAGAATGGCCAGAGGTTTGACCCTTTTGTTTGGTCTGTTCCTCCGACAGTTGTTGTCCTTGGCAGATCAGTAGCATACCCTGGGTATTGCAATCAGTAAGTGCAAACTTTCTCAGTTTATAACAGCAATATTTAAATTATGCCTTTGTGTTTGGTCCTCTGTCCCCCAATTATGTCAGGCTTTGTCCAGATGTCATGCAGTAAGAGGTTGATAGGTATGGTATATCATTAGTTAGTGCCTTCCTTCCTGATATCATCCCAGTGATGTAGCAGAATGCCAGACATGTTATGAGGATGGGGTCATATATATGAGGACAGAGCCTGGACATTCTGTGGGAATCTGTACAGCTGAGAGGTCTGTGTATGTGTAGCAATTGTTAACAGACTGTCAGGATTGTGTAGCAGTGTAGTGTGTAAATGTTTGTTGCGCTGTGTAGGGAGGGGATACATGTAAGTGTCATGGCTCCTTTCCTATCTGACTGTGCATGCTGCTCCAGTTTCTGGTGGTCTATTGGCTGTATATGTTTGTAGGGGTAGACTGAGACATGTTCTGTACCACTGCAGGAATTAGACTACACTGTGACTTGGGGCAGTATATGTAGGGGTAGTGTGTGAGTGTCAAACATGATATTTATGTTCACATAGTCATTATACTCTACTGTTCATTTGGCTTACCAGTATGTCACTGTGACTGTGGTGAAATTGGTTGTGGGTATGTAGGCTCACACTGGTGACTGTTCTTCACTACTGTGTGCCTGATATTTGTGCAAATGCACGTGTAATTCCCCATAGCTGACTTGGGGTACTGTTGTGTCAGTCTCACTGTAGTGTGGACGGTGCTTGGTGACATGCTAAGCAGCTCAGTGTACTTTCCCTAATGTCATGTTATGTCCAGATATTCATAGGATGTCCAGTTGTCTGGCTCATATCTTTAGTGTGGTCTCCATAAGTGTTGTGTATGTCTGACAAATCAGTGGGATGATGTGAGGATTTCAGGCACTAACTACTGAGAAGCAATTGAGTCTTAGAGTTGTGCTATTTCAGTCAATATATGTTAGAACAGACAGTGTTACTGTAGCAACTGTCTCAGCTTATTTAGACAAGTATTTCAGATATGTCCCTATTTTCATGGCTTTCTCCCCCCACTTTGTCAGGCTTAGTCCAGATTCATTGCACTAAGGGGTTCTGAGCATAATTCTCAACTGGCTGGATTGTTGCAGAACATCCAGGTTTATTGCTCATATTTTGTCTCTGTTCCAGAATTTATTCTAATTTCTCTGGTAAATCACTGTGATGATCTGAGGGTGTCTGTCAGTAAATGATGACATATTTTCAGTTCCAGACCTCATATCCTCCAGAACATGTATGCCGAAACTGACCCTGTTACTCGGGCAACTTTCTACATTTCTAAGAGCAATATTTGAAAGATGCCCCTAGTTGTGGCCCATTGTCCCCCCATGTTTACAGCCTTTGCCCAGATTTCTTGCACTAACAGGTTGAGAGGTATAGTTCTGAGATATGAGTGCACTACCTGTTATGAGCATATATATATATATATATATATATATATATATATATATATATATATATATATTATATATAGATTTATATATCTATATATGTATACACACATACATACACACACACACACACACACACACATATATATATGTATATATATATATATATATATATATATGTATATATATATATATATATATATATATATATAGGGTTCCTATTACATTATCAAACTTCCAGAAGGTTGAACAGAAGTTTGAACCTGGAAGTTCGAAAGTTGAAAATGTCGAAGCCGCGGAAGTCTGAATTCTTTCCCAGGCAAAGAATTTGTTTGGACGTTTCTGCTGCTTCGACATTTTCTCCACTGTGGTGCGAAAGTTACAGAATGGGTTAAGGTAAGTGTGTGATTGTAATGGACGTTAGGGTTAAGGTGCAGGTAAGGTAAGTGT
>NC_056738.1:15258301-15285801 GCF_019279795.1 Protopterus annectens | reverse complement strand
TATATGTAAATAACAGTACTACGGATATATAATGCCCCCTTATGTTGAATGGCTGCTGCCCATGATATGTTTGTAAAAGCATTACACATACCTTCAGCTCAGGTGGTGTAGAGGTATGTTGCTGTGAATTTTATGCACAGGGTCCTGGTTTCCAGACTAGAAAGTGATTACTGTTAAATGACCAGAATGATTGATATGTTTGTAAAAGCATTACAGATTCTCACAGCTCAGATGGTGTGGCAGTACTTTGGTACTTTACTGTGAGAGTGCACAGCATCCTGCGTTTGAGACTTGGCAGGGCTGATTATTTTGTTGCCAGGCAGAACAAGGGCTGATGGGGACAGAGTGATTGATCATTGCTCACTTTTCATTTAGAAAAAGAATAATTCATTTAGTAGGTGCATATGTACTTTACACGACATCCCTCTATGTGCTTTCATTACATTAGCAAGGGGTGTGACTATACTGTATGAGACACTTGTGTATACATGGGTGATTTCACATGTTACATGCACTCACACTTCCATTTTACACCAACTACACTTCCCTACTTAACAAAAAGCAGTTACTACATAGTTTCATTTTAAAAAATAATTTTAACACTGCTTTCCCATATAAAAATAACTTGCCTGTCTTGGTACTCGAACTGTGAATGCCTGCATGTAAAGCCAGGATTCTAACCACTACACTATCGTGGTTTAGGAATATATATATTTTATTTATCTCCTATGGGATGTTTAAGCAATGCTAAGCGTTGGATGCGCTGCTTAGCTATTCTTAAACATTCCTTAGCATGTAAAAAAAAAAAGATTTATTGCATTATTATTATATTATTGTTTTATATAGTGAGTATTGTGTTTTTTGACAAGTAATAGGGAATAATGGCATACAATTGTCTTTCAGACTTCTATCCTTCAGAAATTTATGTTAATGTATGATCTGTTTTTTTATCAACTTTCTAAGTTTGTAAGGACAATATTTAAGTAGTGTCACTATTTTTAAGGGTTTGTCTCCACATTATTTGTGCCTTTGTCCACACAGACTGCTGTCAGAGAATAATGGCATACATCTGACTTTCAGACTTCTCTCTATCGAAAATTTATGCTAACGCATGACCTGTTTTCTATAAACATTCTACATTTGTGAGTGCAATATTTCAGTAGTGTCCCTATTTTTAAGTCTTTGTTCCCCCATTATTTGTGCCTTTGTCCACATGGACTGATATCAGGGAATAATGGCATAGATTTGACTTTCAGACATCTATCCTTTGGAAATTTATGCTAATGCATAACCTGTTTTCTATCAATTTTCTAAGTTTGTGAGGGCAATGTTTCAGTAGTGTCCCTTTTTAGGACTTTTTCCTCCCATTATTGGTGCATTTATCCACATTTCCTGCTTCAGCAGGCTGCAAGGTGTCGTACGGCACTTTACAGTGCAGGGGGTATGTCACAGAACCTGTCACACACCTCCTGCATTAGTTTCCTACTCCAGTATGTATTTCAGTGTCTGTGGACACTGAAATGATAATTTATTTAATTTCAGTGTCCGCGGATACTGAAATACTGGCAGGTATGCCGGATCGGGTTTAGAAAGTGCTGTACGGCACTTTCTGAGTGCAGGGGCCATGTTCGTAGTCTGTGCACTACTTAAACATGCCCCCTGCACTCATTCATAGTTTGTGTCTGTTTAGCCTAAACAAAAGTGCTCTTTCATTAATATGCAAGGTGCACTGCTGTGACTACACTGACATGAACCACTCCATGCAGGAATAGCACTATTCCTGCACAGAGTTTATTGAATCCGGGGGATAGTTATGATACTCATGCATTTACTGTGACAATCCTTATTGAAATGTTGTGACAAATGTCATTCTGACTCCTCTCTATAAAATTAGCTGTAAGCTGTCTTTGCTTTTTATGATTGTGAAGACTGGTAGAGAAGGGTGAAGACTGCCAGCCTAGCCAGATATAATTTTATACATAATTCTATCATTTGTAAACATGAATGTAAATCACAGGCTTGTTGAACTTAAAACAATGTGGCGACATTGCCCTCTGCTGTAAAGAAAGCTAAGTCAAGCATTTCTTGTTGATCCTTTGAAATTAAAAGTACTTTATGTCTGTTCCTTTGAAGTTAGAATTTGGAGTCAATGAGTCTGGAATAAGCATCCTGCCTATTGTTTTAAGGCTAAAGTTAATGACCAGAATTTACACTTGGAATGTCCTTTATTGCTCTAAGTGTAAAATAATGTAAATGCAGTTTCTGTCAGCCTGGGAACACCGGGAAAGTATAAAAGATGATGTAATGTTTAGCAGGACTGCAGTTTTGCTTTAAACAGAGAGAACTAGAGATTATTAAGCATATTTGTCTGACTATCCAACTCACAGCACTGCCTGTTGCTCTATGTAAGTAAGTTATTTTAGAAGTGTGTTTTCTTGTAGATAGCTAGAAGCTAGAAATATTAGACTAAGTGTTTTTCTGTGATGTCAGACCTGTACTACTGATTTATTTTAAGTATTTCTGTGTGATGTCTGAACTTTTGACTAGCACTGACTGTGTAGTAGAAAGTATTGTCTTGTGGTTTTAATTATTTATTATTAAATATTTTAAAAGCTTTTAACTGTGGCTGGTTTTGTGTAGAGATAATTTAAGCTCTTTAGAGTACTTGTATGCCTTTGGCAAAACTGTACATAGCCACTCTAATAAGCTTTGACTGTAGACACACTTACCAATTGGATAATAATATTGCACACTAATAATTGGACATCCTTTTAAGGGCCTTTGGGTAGCTGATAAATATTAGCTGGGTGGTGACAGTAATTACTACTGTATAGTCTGGGTAAAAGGGGCACAGCTGGAGAACCTGTGCCAGCCTTCCCCAGGAGTGTCTGTGTTGTATAAACTTATCTCAAAGTGTGTGTCAGCTACTTGGGCAGGGAATCAAAGCACTGGTTGGACAGAGAGGATGCTGGAGATTTTAGCTTTCCCAGCTAGGCTGAGATCTGGACCCTATAGCTGTGCCAGTGGGGAGTCTTACTGGGGACCTGGGGAGCAAGGGAGCGACCAGCCTTGGAGTGACTGTGATCTCTGTGTCCTCTTAAGGGAAATTACACTTTACTGTGTGTATTTGTTACCTTTCCTCATATATGAGATGCCCTTTCTGGTGTTAGTGGTGAGGATTGAGGCTCCTTGATTGCTGGGCCAGGGCACAGGTGTCACAATGATCACTGCATTTATACCTTGTACCACAGGGAAAGTTACCTGATGTGTTGAATTTATTCACTGAGTATTATCCAGATTGATATCCAGTGTGTTTACAGCCACACACTGCTGCCAGGTTTGTTTGTGCTACATAAGTCAGCCTAAATTAAACTTTTCACTGTTTCCTTAGGTAGTGAACTGCATTTTTGCACTTCCAGACAGAGTGTAAATGCAAAAGGCATCAGAAAAAAATTAACAGAAAAAAAGATGACAGGAAAATGAAGCCAATCAATGGGTATACATAGTGTTAAATTAGGGATTTCCATTTATTAGACATTAGATAGGCTAAAGGGTAAAATAAATTATGTTTCATTTATGCATAAAAGTCAGTTAAGTAGAAAGGAAAATAACATTGCTGGCCAAGCATGGAAGATAGTTTATTAAAAAGAAAAGATAAGCATAAAGTGTTCAGACAGAATACAAGATACAATATTGTCAGCTACAGAATGTTCTTTGCACATACAAGACAAAACCTGAGACCAAGGTTAGAAAAAGTAATAAATTACTGGACTGAAGCAATATATGTTGTGTTCAGGATAGCAGTTCAGTTAAGGTTAGTAAGCTCATTCAACCTGTTGCTTCAGAGGAGATGTCAAACACTCGAGCCTGAGTACAGAAAACAGGTTATCTAAATACTATGTCAGTTTATGTTGTTCAGGACAATCAGAATATGACATGCAGCAACTTGAATTGTTTATCAGTACTGTTAATGAGGACAGTATTTGGATATTGTGAACATCTAATAAAACCTTATTAAATGAACTACAGTGTTTGGAAAATTCATTCTAATAAGTACACAAGACTTGGTCTATAAAGGAGAGACTGGAACCAATTCAGGATGAGCTTAGGTAATTAAGACTTTCGTTTCACAGTTTTTTACAATGGCGCCCAATGTGACCTGCTGTCCGGACAGAGATGTATCTTTCTCGCAACCCAGTAAGCAGCTGTAACCATTTTGCATCCAGTTTCTAGTACAGCATATTTTCTTAAGTTCACAGTAACTGTTTATACAGCAAAAGTATTATAGCAGCACTCCAGAGAGCAGACAACCCTTTCAGTAAAAATCTCGTTAATTTTTCAGACTTGGTCATACTACGTGTGTTCTACAGAAATCTACAGATTTGCAGTGTTTCATTCAACATCATGTGTTCTACAGACTACATAATAACAGTGCTTTCATTAAAGTGCAGCACTCCGTGTTTCATTCAACTACATGTGTTCTAAAAAATTTCAACAAAAACAGCTGCAGTAAGTAACTTTTTCAAGTATGGTTTTACTGCAATAGCCAGCTTAATTTCATGGTTTCATTAACAGTTTAAAGTGACAACAAATGCTTCATAACAGACTTTTCAGCAGCATACCAGTATTTTTTCCATAAATAAAGCTGTAAACTCTATATAGAATAAGGTACAAATTAGGGCATGACAAGTTTCTCATTAAGACAGCATTACTTCATGCAGAAAACAAACACAGCATACTTCATAAAAACCTCACATAACTTCAGCAGACCAGTATTAAATCAAAGCAGTGTTCTTTCAGAACATAAAATACATTATCCGGTTAACAACTATCTCCACAGACTTTCATGTTTCCAGTGTGACACCACACAGACAAAAAGCCAGAAAAAGATTAATAAGCTACAGATGACAGTTCAAATTTCTTCCAAGACCATAAAGTTATTAAAGACTTTATATGCACATTTTAGTTAACAGTTCAAAAAAGTTTAAATTAATCACTTAAAGTTATTTGCATGTAAACATGTCAAGTAATACTGCTACAGATAAAATGTCAGTAAATTGTTAGTTTAAGTTTAAAAATGTTCTCCTAAAGTTAAAGGCTATTAGTTCAAAAATGTTAAATATGTCTAAATGCAAAATGTTTAAATCACAGCAGCAAGCTAATGACTCAGAAGTCAGTATGATCTCCAGTTTAAACATACATGCTTCAGCACATGCAATTCAACATAACAATTTCAGTTGTATAGTTTCATGTACAAATGTTCAGAATATAATACATACAATGCAGAATACAAACATATGTTGCAGTATTACAAAAGTCAACACAGTCTACATACATAACATGCAAGCAATGTCTCAAGTTCACATTACTTATCTAGTTTCTTATTTGCAAAATCAAGTACAATGTTTGCACTGAAAAGAAATAAGAGGAATCAAAGTGCAGATTTTGTAACTGAAGAACAGACTTCAGTGCTAAGTAAAAAATACACTCTATAGCTATCTGTAAAGATCAGAGCATTAATCTGTCATTGTTTAAGGTTATGTCATTGTTTACAGACAAATCAGTTTCAGTTACACAGAGGATAGATACAAGTCTGGTCTTGTCAGAATTTAAAAAGTCAAAGATTATGACAGCTAACAGTTCAAAGTGTAACAGCTCTGTATATACTGGTTTAGACTTCGGTAAAGAGATATGTGAAAATGTACATATTAAAAAAAAATGGTTATGACAGAAACATGCAGATTTATGGGTTAGAGATAGAGTAAATTCTAGTTCAGGTGACACAGCTGAAGTGCCCAGAAAGATATATTGGGTATGGTCAGTTTGGAAAAAAGGGTAACCGTATGCCTCTATGTTTTGAGGTATAGCAGAACTAACAGTCAAATTAATTAGCAGAATAAAGGGTTTGCAGTTACAGTCGGCACATTCATTTTTTGTATTATTGTTTGTTTAGCAGTCATTAGTTAAGAGCTTTATATTAAAGTGTTGCAATGCATAAGCAGCATCATAATATAGACTGAGACAAAATAATGTTTGCTAGTTTACAGAATGTAAAATTTAAAGTCAATGCTACATTGTAAAAGTGACAGCACATTTAAAAATTCAGATCACATGTATAGAAGAGCACATTATGTAATCAGTTTAAGACTGTATATGTTTCATATGGAGATGCCAGTTTGCCAAAGACATCAGCTCAAATCACAGCCAGACCAGCAAGCTGAGTTAAAGACAGTGCTATCTGTATAATGCATTTACAATTATACTATTTATCCAAGAAAATTGTAAACAGTCATAATAAATTATTGCAGCATTTAGTACTACTGAAACGTTAAATGATGTTAGCTAAAGTAACAGTTATGGTAAAAAAGTGGGTGAAGTTTCACTCACTGAGCAGTATGTTAAAATCTAAGGGTCACAAGACAAAATGTAAAAAGTTCAACAGTTAAAACTAATTGTATATAGGTGCAAAAATGCACAGTGTTGCATTATTACTTTAAGTTTCATTTAAAATAAGTTCAGAAAATTGATACAACTATCAAGTTAAATGTAATTGCTACAGCCAAGACCTTAGAAAAAGCTATCCATTTAGTGGTGAAGCAGAAACAAAGTTTGCAAGCATCAGATGCCAGTAATAAGATATTTCCTCTAAATACTTATATTGTAGCAGTAAAACAGACTTCACCAGTCCCAGCAGTTAAATGTTTTTTGTATGTAAAAAAAAACAGTGTCCTAAATACTGGGCATAATCATGTAAAAGCTGGTATTAATGACTCAGTTCCAGTTGTTTCTAATAAAGCTTAACAGGTTACTGATTTAAATATTGTTAGCTTTTCAAATACAATGCAGACCATTATGGTTAATTACTGGGCAAATGACGTAAGTAATGTACAAAGCTTGAGCCCAAGGAATAATCAAAAGTATGCTGTAGCTCAGGTTAATGTTGCCAGTGACATACCAGATTTTCAGAATATGCATAAAGATTATGATAGTTCAGCACCAAATTAGTTGGTGTATTTGACTTTATTCCAGGTTAAAAAGGATGGCAGTCCATACATTTCATTACTTATAAAAAAGAAATTGTAGCACAATGTGTTACTTGATACAGGGGCTTCAGTTTCAGTTACAAACAGACCTCTGCCAGAGGACTTGAGTACAGTTTTCACACTATCACGGTTTAATGGGTCAAAAGTACCTGAAGTTAGCAGCAAGCCTTTGGAGATTAGATTTTTTAAATAAAGCCAATTAGCCTGAAAAGAAAATAACAGCAAAATTCTGGTTACATTCCCGGTGTGTCAGTACCATTTTAAAAATGGACATTATGTCAAAATTAGGTGTTGCGTTAAATTTTAATAACAAGATATTGTAAAAAAATCAGTTTGCCTACAGACTTGCAAATTAGCAGCAAATGTTTATTTCATGCAGAAAAATGTATGTTTATTTCATGCAGAAAAATGCATGTTTATTTTCACGCAGAAAAGTGTAAATAAAGTCAGCACAGTAAGGAATGCTGTCAGTTTATAGTTGTTAAATCTGCATTTCATGTAGAAAAAATGTAAATAAGGTCAGGGCAATAAGTAATGCTGTCAGTGTATATTTGTTAAAGATGCAAATGTTATTGTAAGGACCTGATACTAAATACAATCAAGAACTTTAGCTACCTAGTTTTGCACAAAAAAAAAAAAAAAGAGGTTTAAAAGGCCTAACTACAAAGAAGGACACTTCAGCATTAAAGCAGGCCTTCTTTTACCTCATCAGCGACTGGAACAATGCAGAGCAAAATTTGACAAAAATCCATGGGGCAGAAATTGACTATGTGTTCCAGTTATTTCTTCAATGTTTGTTTAAAGTTAAAATGTATAAGTTAAAGGAAGTATGTATGTTTTCAGACAATAATATAACAATAATACTAGGTTTCAGTTATGTATGTTTTCAGACAATGTTCTCATGTTTTCAGGTTCGTGGTACTAATTGTACAGCAGTACTGGCTTTCAGTCTATCTGTGTTCAAATATATTTCAGTTTATTTACGTTCAAGTAACACTGTCAAAATGTCCTCATGTTTTCAGACAATTGTACAATAGTATTAGTTTCAGTATATCTATGCTCAAACAAAAGATGGTTTGGTTTTCAGAATATAACAAGTACCAGTTTCAGTTATGCTTTTATCTGTGTTTAGTTAACACTGGCAAAATATATTCTTTTAGTATTAGTTTAGTTAGTTTCAAAATATACAGAGCTATTTTTAAATGTTCAATATATGCTAATGTAAATATCAGTTAAGTTTCAGAATATAACATTCATATTCAGTTATATGTTCAGCATAGTACATTTCTGTCAAATCTCAAAATATTTGACATTATTTAGTCATTACTTAAGGGTAAAGTAACAGACTTATTTGTAACAGGCTTATTACATTATCCAGTCATTAGTTAAGGGTAAAGTAACAGAATTATTTTTTACAGGTTTATTAAAATAAGTTCCAAATCCAAGCAACTTTGCAAAAAAAACAAAATCAAGACCACTGGCTTAGACCCAAATCACTTTAATTCTCTAGTACCTTGGATCAAGACCTTCAAGGAGTTACAAAATTCATCAAAAATCTATTACCTTATATACAAAATAAAAAACTAATTATTCAATTATACAATCAATTAATTAAATAAAACAGCTCCAATTAATCTTTTCTTTAAGAATTTCATCATTGTCCCTAACATATATTTGTTCTAAAACACAACCCTGTAACACAGAAAAATTACTGTTATGTGCATCTTTAATATGACAAGCTATAATTTTCTCTTCTTTTTAGTTTTTAATGTCTCTAATATGTTCCATCAACCTCACCTTAAAACTTCTTTTTGTCTCTCCAACATAAAAGAAACCACAGGGACATTTCAGGGCATAAATAACCCCTTGCTGTTACATGTAAATCACCTTTAGGTGTATATTTAACCTTATTTATATATACAAAAGAACACACCACATGCTTATAAACAGAATGACTGTTGCACTTAAAAGTACCCACAGGCAATGGATAGTTGTACATATTAATTTTTGGTAAAATAAAATTTCCATGTACAAGCATGTCCTTTAAATTCCTCCCCTGTTTATATGACATCATAGGATGTTTATCCAATATTTTATTTAAATCTTTATCTTTCAGAAGAAAATTCCAATAATACTTTAATACCCCACAGATTTCCTCACTTTTAATATTGTATGTAGTAACAAAATACATTTGTTCCTTCTTGCTGTTCCAACTATTATCATTCGCTCTGCTCCTGTATTTTTTATTTATATTTTTATTTGAATCCAAAGTTAAAAGTTTGTACTTAGCTTCCTTAATCACCTGCTTGTTGTAACCCCTATTACAAAATATAATTTCAGTATTATCTATTTCATCTAATAAATTCTCTTTAACATTACAAATTCTAGACAATCCTAGAAACTCTCCATAAGGTAATGCTGAAAGAACATGGGGGTGACAGCTAATAGCATATAAATACTGGCATCCACCCAAAAACTTTCTATGTACTGCAGTACAAATTTCCCCACTATCCTTGCCCTTTAAAGTTAGATCCAAATACGATACTTTTCTCCATATTGTAACCCATCAAATGAAAGGTTAAATATATTTTGTTGTAAATCAGCAACAAACTGAAGCACTTAAGCCTTCCCCCTTCACAAATAAAAATCAAATCATCTATGTAGCAGTAGTAATGTTTTACATATTTTTTCATAAAACTATACTTATATAAACATTCTGCCTCATAGTAAGCCATGATTAAATTAGCATACATGGGGACAAAAGGTGTCCCCATGGCTGTTCCCTGTTTCTGTCTAAATTTCTCATTATTATATGTAAAGGAATTGTTAGTCAAACAAAAATGTGTCAAATCAATTAAATAATTAGTTAACAGACTATCTCCCAGAAAATACAACAGGGCATGTAATTCGTCATCATGTCTAATTGATGCATACAGACTTTTAATGTCCAAAGTAATCCAATACATATCTTTATTCCAACTAACAGTCAAAATCTTACTCAAAAAATCAAAGCTATCCTTAGGTTCATAGGTTCATAGTAGGCTATCTGCCCTAGGGCATTTACAAGCCTAGCCAGAGTGTGTTTGGCTTTCACCACCCTTTGAATTGAGTTTACTGTGCCCCTTACTGGGCCTCTGTCTAGTAGTGACACAGACGTAATCCCAGGGGTAAACCTATGATCTCTCATCCACTCATCTGCCCTAGGGCATTTACAAGCCTAGCCAGAGTGTGTTTGGCTTTCACCACCCTTTGAATTGAGTTTACTGTGCCCTTTTTTAGGTTAGCTTACTGGGCCTCTGTCTAGTAGTGACACAGACGTAATCCCAGGGGTAAACCTATGATCTCTCATCCACTCATCAAGATTCCTCTTGAAGTGAGTCAGTGAGGGGCTCTGCCTTTATATAACAGGGAATTTTTACAACATAAGGAAACAAAATGTTATGTAATAAATGCCCAATCCCATGTACGAAATACTTACAGGCTGAAATAATAGGATGTCCTGGTGGATTATTTATATCCTTGTGTAATTTGGGCAAACAAAAAAATGTAGCTAAAACACAACCTTCACTATTACATTTTTTACGTATATCATCTTCTGAAAAATAGCCCGATCTAACAAATTTCTGTAGCAATTCCTGAAACTTAGCTATTGTTTTTCAATAACTGCTAGTCTCAGTACTCTCATATACATCCTTGTTAGATAACTGCTCCAAACACATCCTATAATATTGTTGAAAATGCATTATAACTATTGTGTTTCCTTTGTCTGATGACTTTATAATCAAATCCCTTCTTTCCTTCATTTCTTGTAGAGATTTCCATTCTTTTAATGTCAAATTATAATAGACATCATTCTTATTATTAACAACTCCTCACATATTTCATTCATAGCAAAATTTAACATAGAACTGAAATTAATATTTTTTTCATTAGAATGGGGGGGATAAACCTACTCTTAGTAGGAACAACAGAAGTATCAATAAAACAATAAGCATTTCTACACAAATACTCTGTAGAAACATTTAAATTTGAAACGCAAGAATGAAAACTTTCATCCATAGATTCATCATCACAGGGCAAATTATTAATACAGTTAGCATAAAAAAACCTTCAAATGTAATTTACGAGCACAATGGAACACTTCCTGACTTAAAATATGTTTCCTCGGTAACACTGTAGGGACAAATTTTAATCCCAAGTTTAAAACAGAAAATTGCTCTTGGGATAAATTACAACCAGAAAGATTTATACCTATATTACAGTCTGTAATCGTATAGTCATTGCCACTTGCCTGTCTTGTTGAACTGCCATTGTGCCGGTAATGCCTGTTGTCTGAATCCAATTGCTGTTGTTAATGGAACCATTGCAGCCCTGTTTGCAATTAAACTGTTCCCTGCCATTATCCCCTGCTTTCCAAAACTGGTGCTCATGTTCCTCTGGTTGTTAGGCATTTGGCAAAACAGGATATTCATATTCATCACTTTCATGGTTGCCATTATAGTCCACTCCTTCTGAAGAGGCAAGGGATACTGAATAAGGTTTCTTAAAACCTCCTCTGTTACATTGTCTCTTTCCGTGATGTTGATTGACTGAAGATAAAAATGCTCGCCTGTTTTCATAATCCCTTATATCATGCAGCAATTACATTTTTTTGTACTCTACCAAGTCTTTCTCCAATGAATTTAATTTCATATTTACATTATCCATCAGACCATTCAAACTGACAGAATTGAGAGAACTAGATATTTCCGAAGACAGAGATTGCAGTTCTTGCTTCAATTTCTGTTGCTTGAGTTGACCACGCTCAAGCAAAATAGAAAGCCAGTCCATAACACATCTATGGGCTGCTGCAACCCAACATTCCTAAAACATTTTATCAGATGCACAATGCAGGTCAAAATGTTCACCCAGGCTTTTTATAAACTGGAGACCTCTAGGTGTGATATTTAACTCAATGTACCTTTTTCAGCCCAAAATATTAAAATATACCTTTGTTTCCTTCTGTAATAGCTCAAATGTTTCACATAGTTCTCTCATATCTGAAGGGGCAGAATTAAAGGTCTGTCCCACCACTGAAAAGGGATTATTTACACATCTTTATCTCTCCTCTATACACCAATTGAACAACTGGGCAAAATTGGGTGTACCAGAACCATTTTTATTAATTGAAACTTATGCCTGAATATATTGTTCTATAGTCCTTGTACCCCAGACAAGGGTCCAGAAACACCAACAGCTCCCAAAACAGACATGGAATTATCTAAAAAAATCCATGGAATATCTCTATTAGGGTCCAATGTCATAAATAAATATGTACAACTATCCAATATATATATGTCTTATATATATATATATATATATATATATATATATATATATATATATATATATATATATATATATATATGTCTTATTCAATGTCTGTGGGTACTTTTAAGTGCAGTAGTTGTTCTGTTTGTAAGTATGTGGTGTGTTCTTTTGAATATATAAATAAGGTTAAATATACACCTAAAGGGCGATTTTCATGTAACAGCAAGGGGGTTATTTATGCCCTGAAATGTCCCTGTGGTTTTTTTTATATTGGAGAGACAAAAGGAAGTTTTAACATGAGGTTGATGGAACATATTAGGGGACATTAAAAACCAAAAAGAAGACAAAGTTATAGCTTGTCATTTAAAAGATGCACATAACAGTGATTTTTCTGTGTTACAGAGTAGTGTTTTAGAACAAATATATGTTAGGGACAATGATGAAATTCTTCTTAAAGAAAAGTTGTATAAATAATCTGTTTTTTTACTTAAATATGATACTATGGTTCCTGTGGGACTGAATGGAGAGATTAATTGGAGGTGTTTTATTTAATTATTTGATTGTATAATTGAATAATTAGTTTTTTATTTTGTATACAAGGTAATAGATTTTTGATGTATTTTGTAACTCCTTGAAGGTTTTGTACTGAGATGCTAGATTATTAAAGTGATTTGGGTCTGAGCCAGTGGTCTTGGTTATTAAAATAAGTTATCTAAATAATAGGTAGTAATAGTTATTCAATGCACTCAAGGCATAACAGGGCAAACTTAATTTGTTAATTAGTAGAAAAATAAATGACTGGTGTTGGGGCTGATATTGTTATTATAAACTCAGAGTATAACTGTTAGGAAGCCTTGATGTATCCATAGCACTTTGTATGCAACTGTACCTTTGAAAAACAGTTATTGATACATATAAAAGCCTCGTAAATATATAGCACTAAAATATGATAATGCTATGAGCTCAACAGTACCTTATTTGTAAATGAACGCACACCAAGGCTGTATTCACATCTCCGTGATGGTGTGCAGGTATAAAACTGAATCGCCCAGTCAGTATTCACTTCTCCAAGCGTTTCCACAAGTAAACTTTTCCAGGTGATAGTAACAGTACTATCCAAAATGAATAGTTCCAACACGAATAATTCCAGATAGTGGTAACAATACAATCCAAAACGAATAGTTCCAACACTTCTGTCCTTGTAATATGCGTTCTACGAATGCACCACACAAATAACTTAAAATAAGCAAAATATTTTATTTTAAAAAGCAATCGACGAACAATTTCGGCTAGCGCTTTCACCTGTTGGCTTCCTCAGGCCGTTAAATTAGTACTAGTAATGCAGACAGTATATAACTTCAGGATTTCAAAATCCCTGATGTCACATCCTGTCCTATGTTAAAATGCTTGATAACTATTCGTGCAATAGTGATACATAGTATCGCATCTTCGATCATGAATTTTCACTTATTAATACATTGTTTCTTCAACTAGTAGATAACTAATCGTAAAATGTTAGTAATCCTATATACCATATAAAATACACATAGCCAAGTAACAATATATACTTGCTGATGTCACATCCTGTTCTATGTTACAATAATGTATTAATGTAATTGCGATACTTAGTATCGCTACATCAAATGTATATTTTCATTTAGTAGTATATTGTAACATCATTTAATACAGAAATAAATTAAGAAATTTTTAAAGAATATAGAATAAAAATAATAATAATAATAACTATTAATTGGAGCGCTATATGTTAAACTCTTAAATAAAATAGCTAACAAGTATACATAAATCATGTACAACATACATAACATAGAAAAACGATAATAAGCCACCTTAATAGATATATATAACTAAAATATATATATATATATATATATATATATATATATATATATATATATATATATATATAAATATGGCATATTTTTAAATATAATGCGCATATTCATCTACTATTTTTATTATGGATCTGTTTAAATTAATCCTTGAACATTATGTAGCTTTATGTTTCCATCGAAGCTTATTCAAATAAGCCATTCTTGTATAAAACTACTGAAACAGTGGCATAAAAAATCATCAAAGCAAAAGTAATTTGTGCCGTGAATAGGCACTAAGTTATATAGGTCCTATTATAATCATACACGTTATCTTGCACATTACTTGCTCCGTAATATACACGGGCAAGTGTATGAATTTATAGCTTCTAGTTAATTATAATGCATATATTCGTATAATATTTTTATATATAGTAGTTGTTCTTAAGTAGTTGTTTTTAAGTCTATCCATAAGCATTATATAACTTTTTACTAGTGCTTATTAATGTGCGCTACTGTTCAATGCCTTAAATATATATAAAAACAAATATGTAGAATATATATAAGAAAGCATTAGCCTTATATAGCTTCTTACTTGTGCTTGTTCAAATGCGCTATTCTTCAATGCCTGAAATATATATATAAAATATTATGGAACATTACCCTGACGGAATAAAAACAGATATAGCTAAGCGCTAAATTACAAATATCGTAATAAAATTATGTACAATATCTTGCATGTTGCTCCCTCGATGACAGTTATAAACAAACCTTGCCACTGCGTACTAAATACTATTTAGTAATATAATGTGTACTTTTATGTATCCAGTTTTATATTATAGAAAGTACTGATAAAGTTCTGTATATAAATTTCAAGGTAATTGGAGTTCCTACGAGTTTAAATGTGTCACCACTTGAATTAGCTTACTTGTCATGATACAATGAAATCTATAAAAATATGTTTTTAATCATTAATAAAAGGAAAAAATATAAAATAATTTTTTATCTATCATTGAGATGACATTATTTACTACCCAAATAGAGCAGATTACGCAAGTCCTCTGTATTGTATAGCGTGGACATTCCTAATCACGGACTATATATCGTATTATTATATATTGTGGGCAGGAATTGAAACATATAATTATTTATTAATACCTTACTGTTTGATTAAAACCATTAAATAATCTTATTACTAAGAAATGTTATTAATGTTATTAAAAATGCATTGACATCAATATTTACATAATTCACTATAATATAATAATTTATTTTTTACATTCTAAATAAATGAATTTAAATAATTTCAAAATAAAATTAGTTTATCAAATTGATAATATGTATTCTCTACAATTAATTATTTGTATAATGTTTAGAAATTTTTTATTTAAAATTATTTAAAAATATTTATATTATAATTATAGATATATATATAAATTCTTCATAATATATGTCTATACATGTATATATGGGCAACATACACAGGGAGACATGGAGCAAAATATTATTCCTCCAAATCTCCATATGTATATCGCCCACATACACTAATGCATATTTTCATGCCCATCTTTATTATTAATCATTCATTTTGATTTTATACTTAATTTCCTAGCTTTCAATACAGGTTTAACTGGAATTCTGTCATTTAGACCTGGTTTCTGGTCAGCTCTTAGATGAATAATCCAATTCATTTCTAGTTCTTTCATTTTATTTGAAATATCTCCCCTCCTAATGTTAGTGAAATTATTCTGTAACACCTTGAATTTAAATGTATGTTCAACAGATGTATTAGTAACATGTTTGGATAGGGTGTTAGTTGTAGAACATATTTTAATATTATACAAATGTTCCCTAATACGATCTTTCAATTGTCGATCAGTTTTGCCTATATAAAAGGCAGAACAGGCTGTACATAGGGCAATATATACTATATGCTTTGTATCACATGTGGCCTTCACTGTCAACTTGTATTCCTGCAATGTCACTGGATGTATGAATATTGCCTTCGTATCAATATATTTGCAATGATTACATTTCATACACGGTATAGTAGCTTGCTTTTCTATTTTATTTATTGATTTCCCTAGTGTCCTATTGGGTCTACACAATTTCCTATATAGATTAGGTTTATTCCTATAGGTGTACCTGGGTATTTCACCAACTATTTCATGTATCTCTGGGTTAACTGTTAAAATCTGGAACATCCAGATAATATTAATAATGAAAATAACAACCAAATGAAGGTAGTACTTCACTATACACAGGATATTAATAATATCAGACAAATATATGAGAAACATTGGGGGATTTTGGACACTAGGGAAATCAATAAATAAAATATAAAAGCAAGCTACTATACCGTGTATGAAATGTAATCATTGCAAATATATTGATACGAAGGCAATATTCATACATCCAGTGACATTGCAGGAATACAAGTTGACAGCGAAGGCCACATGTGATACGAAGCATATAGTATATATTGCCCTATGTACAGCCTGTTCTGCCTTTTATATAGGCAAATCTGATTGACGATTGAAAGATCGTATTAGGGAACATTTGTATAATATTAAAATATGTTCAACAACTAACGTCCTATCCAAACATGTTACTAATACATCTGTTGAACATACATTTAAATTCAAGGTGTTACAGAATAATTTCACTAACATTAGGAGGGGAGATATTTCAAATAAAACGGAAGAACTAGAAATGAATTGGATTATTCATCTAAGAGCTGACCAGAAACCAGGTCTAAATGACAGAATTCCAATTAAACCTGTATTGAAAGCTAGGAAATTAAGTATAAAATCAAAATGAATGATTAAATAATAAAGATGGGCATGAAAATATGCATTAGTGTATGTGGGCGATATACATATGGAGATTTGGAGGAATAATATTTTGCTCCATGTCTCCCTGTGTATGTTGCCCATATATACATGTATAGACATATATTACGAAGAATTTATATATATCTATAATTATAATATAAATATTTTTAAATAATTTTAAGTAAAAAATTTCTAAACATTATACAAATAATTAATTGCAGAGAATACATATTATCAATTTGATAAACTAATTTTATTTTGAAATTATTTAAATTAATTTATTTAGAACGTAAAAAATAAATTATTATATTATAGTGAATTATGTAAATATTGATGTCAATGCGTTTTTAATAACATTAATAACATTTCTTAGTAATAAGATTATTTAATGGTTTTAATCAAACAGTAAGGTATTAATAAATAATTATATGTTTCAATTCCTGCCCACAATATATTATAATACGATATATAGTCCGTGATTAGGAATGTCCACGCTATACAGTACAGAGGACTTGCGTAATCTGCTCTATTTGTGTAGTAAATAATGTCATCTCAATGATAGATAAAAAATTCTTTTATATTTTTTTCCTTTTATTAATGATTAAAAACATATTTTTATAGATTTCATTGTATCATGACAAGTAAGCTAATTCAAGTGGTGACACATTTAAACTTGTAGGAACTCCAATTACCTTGAAATTTATATACAGAACTTTATCAGTACTTTCTATAATATAAAACTGGATACATAAAAGTACACATTATATTACTAAATAGTATTTAGTACGCAGTGGCAAGGTTTGTTTATAACTGTCATCGAGGGAGCAACATGCAAGATATTGTACATAATTTTATTATGATATTTGTAATTTAGCACTTAGCTATATCTGTTTTTATTCCGTCAGGGTAATGTTCCATAATATTTTATATATATATTTCAGGCATTGAAGAATAGCGCATTTGAACAAGCACAAGTAAGAAGCTATATAAGGCTAATGCTTTCTTATATATATTCTACATATTTGTTTTATATATATTTAAGGCATTGAAGAGTAGCGCACATGAATAAGCACTAGTAAAAAGTTATATAAAGCTTATGGATAGACTTAAAAACAACTACTTAAGAACAACTACTATATATAAAAATATTATACGAATATATGCATTATAATTAACTAGAAGCTATAAATTCATACACTTGCCCGTGTATATTACGGAGCAAGTAATGTGCAAGATAACGTGTATGATTATAATAGGACCTATATAACTTAGTGCCTATTCACGGCACAAATTACTTTTGCTTTGATGATTTTTTATGCCACTGTTTCAGTAGTTTTATACATGAATGGCTTATTTGAATAAGCTTCGATAGAAACATAAAGCTACATAATATTCAAGGATTAATTTAAACAGATCCATAATAAAAATAGTAGATGAATATGCGCGTTATATTTAAATAGATGCCATATATATATATATATATATATATATATATATATATATATATATATATATATATATTTTAGTTATATATATCTATTAAGGTGGCTTATTATCGCTTTTCTATGTTATGTATGTTGTACATGATTTATGTATACTTGTTAGCTATTTTATTTAAGAGTTTAACATATAGCGCTCCAATTAATAGTTATTATTATTTTTATTCTATATTCTTTAAAAATGTCTTAATTTATTTCTGTATTAAATGATGTTACAATATACTACTAAATGAAAATATACATTTGATGTAGCGATACTAAGTATCGCAATTACATTAATACATTATTGTAACATAGAACAGGATGTGACATCAGCAAGTATATATTGTTATTTGGCTATGTGTATTTTATATGGTATATAGGATTACTAACATTTTACGATTAGTTATATACTAGTTGAAGAAACAATGTATTAATAAGTGAAAATTCATGATCGAAGATGCGATACTATGTATCACTATTACACGAATAGTTATCAAGCATTTTAACATAGGACAGGATGTGACATCAGGGATTTTGAAATCCTGAAGTTATATATTGTCTGCATTACTAGTACTAATTTAACGGCCTGAGGAAGCCAACAGGTGAAAGAGCTAGCCGAAATTGTTTGTCGATTGCTTTTTAAAATAAAATATTTTGCTTATTTTAAGTTATTTGTGTGGTGCATTCGTAGAACGCATATTACAAGGACAGAAGTGTTGGAACTATTCGTTTTGGATTGTATTGTTACCACTATCTGGAATTATTCGTGTTGGAACTATTCGTTTTGGATAGTACTGTTACTATCACCTGGAAAAGTTTACTTGTGGAAACGCTTGGAGAAGTGAATACTGACTGGGCGATTCAGTTTTATACCTGCACACCATCACGGAGATGTGAATACAGCCTTGGTGTGTGTTCATTTACAAATAAGGTACTGTTGAGCTCATAGCATTATCATATTTTAGTGCTATATATTTACGAGGCTTTTATATGTATCAATAACTGTTTTTCAAAGGTACAGTTGCATACAAAGTGCTACGGATATATCAAGGCTTCCTAACAGTTATACTCTGAGTTTATAATAATATCAGCCCCAACACCAGTCATTTCTTTTTCTACAGATTATCTTGTTGGACTATTTAGACTGTGTGTTTTTGGAGCAGTAGTGACTGTTTGCCTACATAATTTGTTAATTATTTTTCAAATTACAGTGCACATTTACAAATTACAGTGAACTTTACATAATTGTTATACATTAGAAATTAAGGACACTAACAGACGATGCAAAGGTACTTAAAATACAGAAAGTATAGGTTTTAGTAAAGTATTATACCTCATGAATATTCCTAAAAGTTAAAAAAGGTAAGTAGCCTTAAATAAAATGTATAGACACAAGTTAATACAGAATATGGTAATTATGATTCAAGACCATTTATAAAGTTATCTTTTTAGTGCAGATTTCAATTAATCTTCAGAAAATAGCCATCATGCTTGATAGGCTATACAATATGTGGCAAAAAACTGCCAAGGTGGAAATTCCTCTATATCCAATGCAGTGAAAGAAAATTAAGGTAAAAGGTATAACTGAGGTAAGACAAGTGACCTCAATGGTTGAGGCAAATCTGGCAAAAATCCAAGACATGCAGGGAATAAAAGGGCATAATGCAAAGTTGTCAGTCCAGTCCCAGGAGTAACATTGTAAGCAGCTAATAAAGTACAACCATCAGCTACTAGGTTATGCAGAGTTTCAGAAAATTTGGCCTATCAAAAAGTATAAGTTTTAAAATCCTCAGCTAAAAACTATGTAAAGAAATTCAAGAGGAGTGTATAATATGTCTGCAGGCTAACCCTGCGTTAAAAAAACTCAGTTGCAGAGAGTGCCAGTTTCGGAAAAAGCATGGTACAGTATACAAATAAATTTTGCAAGACCTCTTCCTCCAGAAAAAGAGGATTAAATAATGTACAAGTTTTAAATATATAAAATCAAATCATAAAGTTAAGAGACTTCAATCCACACAGGCCATAAATGCTGAAGTGACACCTAGTGGTAAAATTAAAATTGCAAATTTATTCATGTCATAAAGTTAATTCAAATCATAAAGTTAAAAGACTTCAATCTAAACAGGGCATAAATGCTCAAGTGACACTTAGTGGTCAAAATTAAAATTGCAGGTTTACCAACTATTTTTTTTTTTTTCATAGGTTCATAGGTGTGTACTAGGCTAATGGCCCTGGAGCCTTTACAAGCCTACCTCATAGGATAAACCTGGCATCGTGCTACCCAACCTTAGTTCCTAGTACCTCTGTTGAGTAAAGCTACTAGAGTGATCCCTGGGGTGAATTTTCTATTTCCCATCCACTCATCAAGATTACTCTTGAAGAGGGCCAGTGAGGTGCTCTGCTTGACATCTATGGAAAGTCTATTCCATAGCATGGGCAGTCTCTGGGTTATGAACCTGTCCCTCCAGCATGTTCTGTTGAATGTGGTAATGAGGTTGAGGTCTCTGGAGCATGTGATGTGGAGGGATTGGGATTTTTTTTAGATGTAGCATTTCTAACAGAGCTGAGTCAGACATGGCTTTGTAAGTCAAGCAGAGATTGCCTCTAAGTCAATGATATGAGACAGAGAATAGTTAGAGTTTTTTGAGTCTGTGCATATAGGATAAGTGTTTAAGGCCTAGGATCCTCTTTGTGAGGTACAGTTGTTGCAGGTGTCTAGTGAGGTACATTCCAAATGGGGCATTGTACTCAATGATTGGCCTAATGAGGGAAGAGTAAAGGGAGACAATGACCTCTTTCTTCCTGGATGCAAAACCCTTAGTAATGAGATGTGCCACACAGAAGGACTTTCTGACCACAGTGTCAATGTGGTGGTCAAAAGCGAGGTTGCTACCAACCTGTGTTCCTAGATCTCTTATAATGCCTTCTGTGTTCAGTGGACTACCATCAATGTGGTAATTCAAGGGAACCGGGTTTTTCCCAAGGGGGATGATGACACATTTTTTGGCATTGAGCTTAAGGCTATGGTTCTGACACCTGTCAATGGTGTCATTGAGACCTTTCTGTAGGATGTCAACATCACTTGGGGAGTTAATAATAGCTCCCAACTTGCAATCGTCTGCGAAATTTGTCAGCCATAGTCCCTTCGTGTTGGTCTGGACTTCAGAGAAGTAAATACCAAGCAGGAGAGAACCCTGGACCGAACCCTGTGGGACTCCACTCATGACTTCAAATTATGAGTCAAGTAGCATAAAGCTAAATACAGTAGTTAGCAATATAAATGTAAAGTAACTATAGAAGTAGGTCCCAATAGACTTTCATCAGGGACCTCAGGGGCAACTGTTAGATTAGGGATTTCCATTTATTAGACATCAGACAGGCTAAAGGGTAAAATAAATTGTGTTTTATTTATGCATAAAAGACAGTTAAGCAGAAAGGAAAATAGCCTTGCTGGCCAATCATGGAAGACAGTTTATTAAAAAGAAAAGATAAGAATAAAGTGTTCAGACAGAATGTTCTTTTCTCAAGGAAAAGATACAATTTTGTCAGCTACAGAATGTTCTTTGCACATACAAAACAAAGCCTGAGACCAAGGTTAGAAAAAGTAAATAAATTACTGGGCTGAAGCAATATAATATGTTGTGTTCAGGATAGCAGTTCAGTTAAGGTTAGTAAGTTCATTCAACCTGTTGCTTCAGAAAAGATGTCAAATACTTGAGCCTAAGTACAAAAATCAGGTTATCTAAAGACTATGTCAGTTTACATTGTTCAGGGCAATCAGAATATGACGTGGAGCAACTTAAATTGTTTATCAGTACTGTTAATGAGGACAGTATTCAGATATTGTAAACATCTAATAAAACCTTATTAAATTAACTACAGTGTTTGAAAAATTCATTCTAAAAAGTGCACAAGACTTGGTCCATAAAGAAGAGACTGGCACCTGTTCAGCATGAGCTTGGGTAATTAAGACTTTTGTTTTACAGTCTCATTGCATCCAGTAATTTCTATTTTTTACACCTAGCAATGACCAGAGCAAGGAGTGCATTCCAGTGCCACCTTCATCCTTCTCACATCCCCTTGCAACATTAGAAATGTAATTTGTTTCCCACATGATCACATTTATAGTTAATGACAAATAATGTGAAAGTAGACAAAGAACACCTCACATGTTAGCAATGGTGAGACTAGCTAAGGAGGTTAGCATGGTGGTTAAAGTGTTTACCTTGCAAACACAAGTTGCAAAGTTTGATCTTTATATGAGATAATTGGCTAGGCTTAAAGTAACCCAGAAGGGCAGTAAGCCTAGCACTAATTTATGAATATATGAACAACAAGGCAGTGATTGAGCAAACTGTGTATAAATATGTATTCAGATCTTCCTCTGTAAAATTATCAGTTAATTGGATTCAAATCCTGTGTTACCTGTCTTATTTCTCTCAAATGACTTCAGTTATATCTTCTGCCATGTAGTTAGCCAAGAGGTGGAATTTATTCACTAAGTACTTTCCTGAATGCTGACAGCCATGCATTAATGCTAGCCTTGTGTGTGCTACTGAAGGCAGCCGAAATTAAAATTTTGATGTTTTTCCTTAGGAAATAAGCCGTGGTTGAGTGCTGCTGAGCAGTGAGCAAATGCATCAGAAAGAATTGACAGAGAAAAAAAGCTGAAAAGCAAACTTAATTCAACCATAGGGTATACATATACATAGCAATAACCACAGCAAGAAGTGCATTACAGTTCATAGGTGAATAGTAGGCAAACTTCCCCAAAGGCCCATTTTAAGCCTAGTCAATAACTTGAGGTCATAATCAAATCCTCTACCTTATCTCTGTAAGTTAAAGACTTTAGCCATTATCCCAAACACATCCCATGTTCATCTTTCACATATCTCATTGACACATCATAAGTTTAATTTCTGTCAAACACTATCAGAAGTGTAGTTAATGCCAACTAATGTGAAAGCAGAAAGACAACAGCTCACATATTGTTAGCAATACTGAGAATAGTTGAGTTTTAAACAATACAATGGTACCACAAAATGTGTGTAAATGTATGTATTCAGACCCCCTCTGTACAGTTACCTGTGAACTGGATTCAAACCCTGCATCAACTGTCCTTTTTCTCAAAGACCACTCACTTACACATTCTGCCACAGAGAAAATTAATGGACGTGCATTTTATTCACTGAGTACTGGTGACAGTGCACTGGTGCCTGGCTTGTTTGTACTACAGAAGGCAGCCCAAATTAAAATTTTCACTTTTTCCTTAGTCAATGAACTGTAGATTACTGCTAGGTACTCTTGTCAGTCCACAGTGGACAATGCCAAATGGTGCACAAATAATGAAAAAAAGCAACATTATGAAACTCATAGGTAAAATGCATAGCTCTGATATCTCCTCTACCTTATTGTATTTCAGTATGAACGTGTGCTCATTAAATATCATTTATGTTCATACAACCACTGCTGTCTCTAGATTAGAATCCCAGGATACCAGGACATTCAGAAGACGCAGTTCAAATTCATATCAATATGTGCCACACACTTTATACTAGGAAGATAAAAAAGAGGTTACCTATACTCAATATGTGACATAGTATCAAATTGATATTACAAGTATCACAAAACTAATTTCTGACCTTTGTCCTGTGTAAATTGCAGTTAAATGTGTGGATAGCTGTGATACTGGCAACAAGGAAGATAATCTTTCCTCACACAAAATAAAATAAAAAATGAGCACTGTACTCATCTGCTTCTCTTTATTTTGTGAACACAATTCCCGTATATGTGCTTCTTTAACAAGACTGCTGATTGCTTTGCCTTACAGTTGATATATGTTTCAGTGAGGAATCTAGTTCCTTAGAATTGCAGACACAATTATATTCTGAGGCAGAAGCTGTTGTAATAAATAATTCATATAATTGTTAGGAATATTGCTGTCCTATGTCAGTCAGTGGTAGTCCCAATATTTCTTCTAAATTCCTTCTTCCTGACACAACCTCAGTAAGTGCACATGAAAGAGGACTGACTGTGAAAAACTGACTGATACTGTAGTCAAACTAATCATTCATACTTGCAAGCACTTAGCAGGTAGCACTTCTCAGTAATCATCCTTGCAGTGGTAGGGACTGTGCATGCAGTTATGTCGGTCCTTACAACATGTTTACATTCCCTGAACTTAGTGCATAGTTTGGAATACATGAATGCTAAGATGTTTACATCTCATTTGCATATTCTTTTTTTTTAAAACAAGTTTATTGTTTTAACATATAAGAGAAATATCATAACAATTTTATACAAATAATTAAAAATAGGTATTATTATAATATTCAACAAAACAACTAAAGTATTTACAAAGACATCCACTACAATCAGATCAATTAATTAAACTAAAATACTGTGCTATTGAAATTAGAATTTTTTTAACAAATTTTGTAAATTATCCCATACAATAAAATGTGATGTTTTTCTAGTTGTTCTCATTCTAATTGTGCTTATTTCCATATGACACATTATATTCATAACATTTTTAAATTCATTGAACGAAGGAGGTGTATCTGAAATCCAATTTCTAGTTATTATTTTCCTAGCCACTGCTAGGATAGACCATAACAAGGGAAGCTTAATCTTTTAACACATTGAGGTACAGGTGTGTTGAATAATATAAGAGACTTAGAAATAATGAAATTATCTGTAAAAAGAGCCTGCAAAAATTCATTAATTGACTTCCAGTATTCTTTCAACTTCATACAGTCATAAAACATATGAGCCCAGTCAGCATTAATTTCTACATTACATCTCTTACATAGATTATCTTTATTATTAATCTTATTCATCATCAAAGGTGTATAAAAGATCTATGTAAAAATTTCCATGTATAAAGTCTCCAGACAATGGAAGATGTAGTTCTATAAGCAGATTCCAATATATATTGTTTATCTTGTTGAGTTGATGGGTCCCCATTAATAGAGGTGAAATAATTCCAGTATGAATCTACATTGTAAAAGTTTCTTGTCTGATAATTTTATGTATATATGAAAGTTTACCTTTATCAGAAACTTTATGCTGTAAATTTATTATCAAGTAATCAATCAGTTTTGGAATAGATTCTTTAACTGTTATAGACATTAGATCTATTCTATCAATGAGATGTTGTCTAAAGATCTGAACCTCTAACCAGCAAGTTTCTCTTAGATCAAATTCTTGTTTTAAGAAATCTAGATTTTAACTTTATTATCAGATATCAGCTGATACCAGTACTTTAGATTATTATCTATAGCTAAATGAGCTCCTTCAGAAGTAGATGACATAAGCATACCCTGAGTATAAATTATAGGAATACAATAAAATTCCATTCCCTATACTTAGGGTGCATGAATATAAAGTTACGATAACTAATAATAATATTTAATGGGTAACAGACCATATGTTTAGGTGTAATAGGTGAAGTACAAAATTCCTTTAGCAACCACAACATGGAGTTATTTATAATCATATTTTTATGTGTTAAGGAGATTTTCATGAAGTGCATACTAATTAGCTCCCAATAATCTTTCCATTTTGCGACATATGACCGATCTATTAATAAAGTAATAACTTTTATAATAGAAGAGATAATATATAAATTAAAGTCTAGAAAAGAAATACCCCCATGAGACCAGCTATTAGTATGTTTCTTTAATGCAATCCTAGGTCTATTAGGTGCCCATAAGAAATTTAACATTAGTGTATTCAGTTTCTTGATAGTTATTTTTGTAGGTGAAAGTATTATTGATTGTATTAAGTATAAAATCTTGGGGAATATTATCATTTTAATAATTGTAAGTCTCTCCTCCATAGTAAAAACATATTATTCCAGGTATTAAAATATTTTGTATATTAAGAAAACAGGTATTATAGTTATTATATATAATAGATTTAATATCTTTAGATAGTATTATACCTAAATAAGTTATCTGACCTGAGTTGGGTACATATTTAGTAAAATCACTAATGAGAGTATTTTTTCGTGTATATATAGGTAGTATTTTAGTTTTTCTTCATTGAATATTAAACCAGAAATACTTTTAAAATTCATCATTTTATCAAATAAAGACTGCATAGAAGAATTAGATCCTGCTGATGTAATTAGAACATCATCTGCAAAAAGTTGAATTTTTGATGTTGTATTTTCTTCTATTTCAAAACCCTCTATGTCAGTACTGTTTCTAATCAAATTAGCCCAAGGCTCCATTACTAAAGTGAATAATAGTGGAGAAAGTGGACATCCTTGCTTTGTACCTTTAAGAATGGGTATTTTTGTGAAACATATGTTCCTACCTTAATATAAGCCAGCGTTCCTTTGTATAAATGCTCAATTAAATTTACAAATGCATCAGAGAAATTTGTGCACTTCAGTAAGGTAAACAGATAGTCCCAACTTACTGAATCAAATGCTGAACCTATATCAAGACTAATAAGTGTTAAATCTTTCTTTTCCTATTTGCAAAATCAATTAATGTTAAAGTTCTTCTTATATTATCAAAAGTATTTCTATTTACAATGAAGCCCGTCTGATCTATGTCTATAATGCTGGGATAATTGTCTTCAATCTATCAGCAAAAATACTCATAAACATTTTATAATCAACATTAAGTAATGAGATGGGTCGATATGAAGAACATCTAGTTGGATCTTTATTAGGTTTTAAAATTGGTGAAATAAATGTATATTGCCAAGATGGGGGTTATTAACTCAGTTTGGGCCAGAATAAAAACCTTATGTATTAATGAATATGTAGTTTTAGAAAGGATTTTATATATCTCTGGTATAATACCATCATTACCCGGTGCTTTGTTTGATTTAAGCTTATTTATTTGTGTAATAACTTCTGTATATGAAATACTCTTGTCCAATAGTTTAATCTGTTGTTTATTAAGCTTTTTATTCATGTTTGTGGTTATAAACTCCTTTATTTTATCTTTAGGTTCCATGTTAATGTTGTTATGGTTAATCTTGTGA